>NC_081407.1:546783982-547083982 GCF_030272615.1 Cryptomeria japonica | reverse complement strand
TCTCTTAGCATATATATTTATAATGAGTCATTTTGTATGAAAAGGGAGGTGGTATTCAGAAAAAACATACTACATGGCAGGACTGCAAGTTATATGTATTAGGGAAGTCTATAGAACAAAGATGTATCTTTTTTATGCAAACAGACTATAATGGAGTATTTTCAAGTGTAGCTTGCATCTGCAATCATCTCTTAAGGATTAATATATGATGGTTCATTGTTTATTTTCCTAAGTATTGTGCATACTTCTGTGTTGATGAGTTATTTTATCCTCTTGATAAATCTGTCATATGATTTGCTATGATGTGCCATCACATGCTATTACATTAAATGTGAGATTGGGTTCTTCATTGTTGTGAAGCACATACCGAAACCTTAATAGTTGATGATTAATATTCTCTCAGGAGTTTGTCACAACCCTCCTTTATCACCCTTTTTGGATTTAAATACAAAACTCTATTATATTCCTTGGATAAATTATTGAATGAATATTGTAAGGGAATAAAAATAATAAACCACACACACATGGAAAATACATATATATTTTTAATTTGTTATTTAATTTCCCTCACCCAAATTAAGGCACATGTTGTAGGAGGAATAAGAAGCTTCTAGAGGCTTCTCCACCTCCTTGCATGTAACTCCTCCCACTAAGCCTAATCAATTGCATGGAGGCCAAATTGGGAGAGAATCTCATTTTTTTTCAATTAAAAAATTAGGTAGTGGGAATTTGAAATTTCTTTTATAAAATAGGTACAAGTTTCAAAATGAGTGTTAGCTATTCCATAAGAAATTCTGCAAATTCTCCTTTGTAGTCCATTTTTCATTGCAGCCAAGATTTTGTTGGGAGGATTTCTCTTCAATTTGGAGGATCAAGGAAGACTCTACACCATTTTGCAAGCACCCAGGTTCCTTCAACTTAGTTTATGCATCTTATTTTTGTGGTAGATTAGATTGATTAAATTATTTATGAGAATGAAATTCATTTGTGTTTTGTTAAGAATTAGTTTTAGATTTTGTAGAGAATGAGAGTCATTGTTTAAATGAGATTCATTGTTTAAATTCTTGATATGAAATTAGTTTTAGATTTTGTAATTCATTGTTTAAATGAGATTCATTGTTTAAATTCTTGATTAGTTTTAGATTTTGTAGAAAATGAGATTCATTGTTTAAATGAGATTCATTGTTTAAATTCTTGATATGAAATTAGTTTTCAGATTTTGTAGAGAATGAGATTCATTGTTTAAATTTTTGATAAGAAATTTGTTTCAGATTTTGTAGAATGAGATTCATTGTTTAAATTCTTAGTTTCAGATTTTGTAGAGAATGAAATTCATTGTTTTAATTATGATAAGAAATTAGTTTCAGATTGAAAGAAGTAGAGTAAATGGAAATTAGATTCATTGTCTTCAGTTTATTTTGATAAAAATTAGATCTCCCTGTGTGTACAAACAATTTTCTCTTTTCTCTGTGAACAAATCTCCCTGTGTGTATAAATAAATCATCTCCCTTCTCTGTGAACAGATCTCCCTGTGTGTACAAACAAATTTACTTCTTTATCTGTGAATGAATTTCCCTGTAGGAAACAAAAGAAATGAAAGAAAAAGTTATAAACAATTCCTTTCTCTGTGAAAGAATTTCCCTGTGTGAAAAACAAAAGAAATAAACTATTCCTTTCTCTGTGAAAGAATTTCCCTGTGTGAAAAACAAAAGAAATAAACTATTCCTTTCTCTGTGAATGAATTTCCCTGTGTAGAAAACAAAGGAAATGGAAAAAAATCCCTCTGGTTACTGCTCCATTTTGTCCCTGAAATTAATCTACAAACATAGTTAATTACCTATTATTACCTTGCTCTGAGTAATCTTCAATAATTTTTAAAGAAACAAATTTAATATACTCCTGTATAAGAAAAATGATAATGATAATACTATAATATATATATATTTATATACATATATATATATATATAAATAAACAAATAAATAACCAAAACGCGAGAAAGCATTTCGAACTTCAAAATCTTCCCTCGAGCTCCGTAACGCACGGCGTTTTACGTCGGCCAGCATGCAGCGGTTACAATGTAACCGTCGCAGTAGTACGGAGGGGACCCGCGGGTCCCCTCATCTCTGCGGACCTGCGTATGCAGGGCCGCAGGGGTGATGGGACCCGTGGTCCCCACCCCGCACCCTATGTTATATCAAAAATAATAGTGCGTTAATTAAAGTTTGTTTTCTTCTTCCCTCTAAATTGTAATTTTACTTGGGGTTTTATTTTATAAATAGATTAATACTTTATGTTAATTGCTAAGTTATTAAATTTTAGTTGATAGTAATGACATTTAGGAATTAATACTTATGTCAATTACTAGGTTATTTAGTTAAATTTTTTAGTTGATAGTAATGGCATTTAGGAAATAATGTTTTTTTTTTATTATTTTGGTAAACTTTAAGATATTGTATTTCGACTTAGAAAAATTGGGCTAATATGTAGCAAGCTCATAATTAAATTGCCTTAGTAAGTTTTAAAATCGTAGACTATATCCTTTTAAAATTAAGTTACTCAACCCATTAAGAATCGTTGAGACACTTGATTGGTCTTTAACACAAATGCTTAAATTTAATCGTTATTTTGGATTCATAGCATGCGAATTATTTATAGAATAATTATATCTTCATGCAATTACTATTATGCAAGTTTCATTGTTATGCAAATTACACTTCAATTATTTACGCTTTCATTTTGTTATTCGTAGTTAGAAAACTAAATAAAGGAAGTTGGAAAACAAAAACTAGTAGCGTTCGGTATATATGGTGCCTCTGGGTCACGCTTACGGGTAATGCCGTCGTGTTGAACTACTGCACTTAACGCCTAATAAAGCTGCATTAACGACGTCTGTGGCATCGTCCCTATAAATCGTCGGGGAGTAATAAGGGACATTTGGAAGTTAAAAATCCAAGGGGCGGGTAATCCCTCTTGGATCGATAATCTAATAAGATAACTTTTAAATGAATTTCACATCCGTTGAGATAAACCATAGTAAACCCCTCTTAGGGATGGTCAAGTTAAGAGCTCTCGTGAAATTTACTTTCTTTATTTATTATTTATTCATCTCGAAGGGATATGGGTGATTTGCAATTGGGTGACGCTCATGATAAGTATTAGGATCTAGTTATTTTGTTTAGGCCACAAGCAATAGGCCATCTTGAGCCTTCGCTTAAGTGCTACCATCGTGGGTAGCAACCGCAGAGAAACTGTCTGGGACACTGACCCTAGAAAGGGTTGCGTACCCACAAATCAGTTTACATCGAACCATAGATTAGGAAATAGAACTACATACTTTACGCCTTGATCCCGTGCCGAAGCGGGTATGTAGGCAGTCTTGGGACGGAGTTGTCCCTCGTACTCAGGCGTTCGTGGGTGGGGTCTAGGCTTGGATGAGTAAGAATCCTAATTGAAAGATAAGATAATCAAACTTAATTCAATGCATACTCGGAAGGAATCCCATATGGATTCGCTTGACTTCCCAAGGCTTTAAGCCAAATTCCGAGGCGGAATTCAAGCTTGTATTATTTTTTTATTACTCCTAAGGACGGCGACCTCGGTGCATTCTTGTTAGAAGAATGTAGTACTTAGTGAGTGGCTCAAGACCCGAATGGTCCCGATGAGTCTAAGTCTCTGGCCAGAGCATCTCCTATCCCATTTGGATAGATGCCTACCCCGTATGGGTAGATGCCTATCCCGTATTGGATAGATGGAAATTTACGTCCCGTATGGACAATTGCCTAACCCGTATGGTTAGAAGCTCATCCCGAATGGATGAATGCCTAATCCTAATTGGATGGATGCCCAGAGTATGCAATTGAATAAAACATAATGAAAAAAAAAATATACTCAATTTTTGTTGGATCAAATTTTGGTGGGTTATTACAGAGTTGATAAGATTTTCTATCCACAAAGTGTCATAAATACCCCTGGATAGAGGCAATGGTCTGCTATTTATCTTTTAAGGTTTTGGTTGGTCATGCATTCAAGGTCCTTGATAGAGAAACATTCTCCCTCAATAGTATATGAACTGATCTTTACATATTTCTTTTAAGTCCTGAAAGAAATCTTATTCTTAAAATACTATTATAATCATTTTCATTTCTTTTCAAAGACATTCACTTAAAGTACATAATAAAGCATAATTGCAGAACAACAATTTGCCAGTTTTTGTAATTTTCTAAAAGGCTTAAATCCACTTTAAACAATCTCTTTTGTGCTTGGGAGGAAGAGGTATACCCACCTAGGTTCAGTGGAGCCTAAAGTGCAGAGAGATCTAGTCCTTGATTGTCCCTATTCGTTGGCCAAGACTGATTGGACTACTTTAGGATTTGGCAAGTCTTTTGGTTTTCCAATCTGTAGTTTTGGTAACCAATAGATTGGTGACTCTGCTGGGGAGGAATTATTAAGATTATGCTGGGGAGTTAAATTGAAGATATTGGTAAAATATAATCTAGAATCTCTGGTGGTAGATCATTGAATTAGTAACCAGTTGAGAGTTCCCCATCCGAGTCCCACAACCAATAGATTGGCGACTCTGCTAGGGAGTTGTCTACAAAATTTCAATTCCAAAATCTTTGTTAAGGTGTGCTCTACTGGAAGGAAGAACCTAGGAGATCAGTAAGTAATATTTTCCTCCACAAGAGGTGGCGACTCTATTCTACATAACAAGATCTATTTCAATTGGTGACTCTACCGAGGGAGAAGATCTAGAAGGAGATGAAAATTTTCCTTTTTGAAAGAAATATCAATTTTGGTTTAGAATGTTTCAAAGAAAACTATTTATTCCAGATGACATCAGGCTATTGGATCTCAGAAGCTTTCAATGTATCCCAAACAAGTTTTTCCCTAAGCTTTCACAACTTGTACCAAAATTCCATGGGGAATATGATGAATTAGCACTTGATCATTTGGGCTCATTTTATACATTTGTAAAGGATTATGAGATTTATGCAGAAGATTATGTGATGAAGTTATTCGTCAGGACATTGAAGGATAATGCAAGAGAAGCCTATGAATCACTCCCTACACAGAGCATCTCATCATGGAGGGAGTTGGAGCAATGTTTCCTTGATGTGTTTTATGATGCAGACAAAGAAGGAAGCATGTGCTATGAGCTAGAGGAAGACCAAGAATACACTATGGAAACAAAATTATGTGCGTCTCCCTTGGATGAATTTTTAAATATAAAAAAATAAGAAGATGAATTTGTAGTAAATTTCTTTAGGAGGATGTTCAATATTTATCAAGAGATACCTTCAGATGTCAAGCCTCCATTTTATGATTTATTAAATAAAATATATAAGTTAGGGTATGACTCTTAGTTGTATAGTTTTCTCAGGTATCTACATGATGAAATTGTTGCACAAGATAATGGATGCAGAATGAGATATATAGAGGGAACACACAACCCTAATGAAGAGGGAAGTTTGGATCAGATTGAAGAAGAATCCATTGTTGATGAGACCTGTGTGGAAATAGACAACATGCAATATCAAAAGGAAGATTGTCTGGTAAGTAGTGAACAAATTTTAGATCTTCTGGATACAGAGTATTAGAGAAATGTAGCAAAGGAAAAAGAGGTGTGTCATGGACAACAGATAGAATGTGCACATGCACCTGGAAATAGGCTCAAATATTTTTCAAATCAATTGTGTGATGACATGACAGAGGATGGCTTCCATTCGGAAAAAACTTTATGTGATGAGTCCTCCTGTTTCTCTGATAAATACATTAGTGGCAGTGAGAGCACATATGATGACCAAAAAATTGAAGATTCATATAACTATCAAGATCATTTTAAATGTTTTACAAATCCACTTTATAATAATGCAGATATAAATGATGAAATGACATACTGCCAGAGTATGTCTAACAAAGATATATATGTGTTTTCAAATCCACTATATGAAGAACAAGAAATATCTCCAGATGATTAGGAGATCTTATTGAGAAATGACATAAAAAACAATGAGGATAATTGGGAGCATTGTTATGGATCAGAAAAGTTGCATTCTCCAAAGAACACTCAGACAAATAAAATTGGTGATATAAATTTTTCAAAAATAAAAGAAAATGTTCGTGAGAAAAGTTTAGGGTTTCCAAATAACATATCTCTCCAACAAAAGGTACAATTGAAAAGTAAGCCTACGTATAAATTTTTGACTTTAGGTTTACATCAATCACATAGGGGAGTGACAAAGAAAAAAAAAATTCTCCCAATTCTGATGTTGATATTGTTCGTATGATTTCACCTAATCACAACAAGGAAATAAAGGTTAAAAGCTAACATCTCTCAGAAGAAATGGAGAAACCCTATAAAATAGGGATGAATATTGATTTATTTCCAAATATAGGAGTATTTCAAAGGAAAAACCCTTATAAGGATAAAAGCATGATGGTTCAGAAGAATTTGATTTACTATATGGTAAATTCAAGAAGGAGGGTAAAAAGCAATATGTTGAGAATGATTTGGAGCGTGTCCATAAAGTAAGGAGAGATAATGTGATATTTAAAAATATTAGAGAGTCTCAAAAGATAAAACTTTATAAATCAAATGATATAACGATTTATAAAAGTTTGATGCCTTGTGTGGTGAAAACAAAAGGAGATTGTTGTGATTCTTTTACCATGGAATATCAAGACAAAAATAAAATATATTACAACATATATGGTAAACATGAAAATGTGACAATTGATAAGCTTTACGATGAAATTGGATTGGTTGATGATATGTGCCAAATTGGAATATTTTTGCATGATGAGAACCAAGTGTTTGATCCAGGAAAAATGAGTGTTCATGTTTTTGGGACCTAGGGGCCACCAGATGCATTTTTAACATAATCTATAGAAGGGAGGTGATTGGAAATGGTCTATGTAGATAGGAATCTGGAAATCATCAAAGCAATATAAACATTAGCCTAGCTCAATCACAAAACTAGATTGCAATGATAACAAAACCTACAAACATTCAATAGAGATATGGAAATAAAGCATTCAATTCAAACGCAAACCATCACAAATGCGAATGTCTCCTCCATGATTCTCCATTGTCCTTCTTTCTCCTTCAAATTGCTTTGTTTTGTGGATCTCACCTTCAAGTGCATAAGCATAATGTGAGAGCAAGACTAACAAGACGGTAGCACAAGAATACTAGAAGCGTGATTGATTCGGGGATCCTTTGATTGAAGAAATTCATCCAATTTATAGACAAATTGGAGAAATGACAAGATTAGCATGAAGAGATTTGAAAGGAAATTTCAAATCAAGAATGACAAATATGACAAATTATGACAAAATTGACACTTTCTATGCAAGATTGATTGATTGACAAATTATGACAAAATTGACAAGGTTGCTATGCAAAATTGATTGATTGACAAATTATGACAAATTATGACAAATTTGCTATGTCATTCCCATGAGATTAGGAGAAATATTAGAGAAAATAGAAAATTAGATGAATTAGAAAATTGATGAAAATTAGAAAATTGATGAAAATTAGAAAATTAGGAATTAGGAGAAATTAGTAAATTGGAAAATTAGGTAAATTAATTAATAATTTTTCATTCATTAATTAATTCACAAAGAGAGGAGGAATTAGTTAGCCAATTAAATAAATATTTAATTGTGACAAGAAGACTTAGGATAAATAAATAAATTATTTAACCTAGAGGGAAAATGACAAACAAGATTAAATGAATAAATCATAAAACCTTAGAAGATGAATTAGAAATGCAAGGACGACAATTAGGTCTTGACAAAAGATAATTGATGTCGATTCGATCATGATTCTGATTAACAAAGGACCAATGCTGACAAACGATTGAGATTGGTTGACAAATTGACCAAGATTGATAAAGAGACCAAATTGATAGGCACCAATGGACGAGGAACAATGACTAATTGATCCAAATTGACACGATTGAAAAGGACAACAATTGATGAAAAATCAATCACAAAATTGACGAGATTGACAAGAACAATGATCGATGACAAATCGATCGCAAAATGATGAGATTGAAAAGGACGAGGATCGATGATGAATTGATCGCACGATGACAAGATTGACAAGAGGACAAAACCCTAATTCCATCATCGATGAGGATTGACGATGTCCAAAAATGAAATCAAATTGACAATGTCAAAATATGCCAAATGAGCACGCACATTGATGCGACAGGATAAGATCGACCAAAATCATGACTGAAGATTATTATCAACAAGACCAAATTCAAAAGTGAGACAAATGAAGAATGCAGAAGAAGGACTCGATGTTCGCAAATGATAAAGACCAAGTGTGCAACATAGGAGAAATGTTAATGCAATGCAAAAACCCTAAAATAAGGCAATGCACAAATGTTAAAGTATGACTCCGCAAGCGTTGACCATTTTTAGACGTCTACATTTTGCCCCTCTTTGAGACAATGCGATTCTAAGTGTTGTTTGAAAGAACAATAATGAAAATGCCCCAGATAATGACAATGACATATGCATGCCCCCTCGAGGAATGGGCCAGAAACATCTAGAAAAGAGGCCAATTGATCGATAAGAATGATAGAAAATGATAGGATCAAACGGACTGCCAAGACTGACGGAAGAAATGTTAGTAAGAAGAAATTAGATAGAGGACAGTTAGAGATGAAGAAAAACTTGCTTTCACCAATGCACAGAAGTAGGTGAGAACCTTTATTTAATGTAACAAAGCAGATGCAGAGCATCATGGCATTGAAAACCAGAGCTGAAACGCAACCCTTTTTGCAAAAGACAGACACATTGCACACAAGGAATGAGTGAAGCATCCTAGGGTGCATACATCAAGGGTCGAGGTATGTGCGGTGTTCACAAAGCGAACGTACTTATCACAGACACCCAATGATATAGTTGCCCCAGTTTGTGACAAACATTCCACAAACAACAAACACAACAAAAAAAAGAAAGGGACCATGAATCATCCTGGTCACTCTAAATCACTCAGTGACATCCTCGAGCAACAGAGGAACATGATCGAAGCCAAAGATAAATCAATAAAAAGATAAGACGCACAAACTCAACCAAGTCAAACAAATAGTCTGATTGTCATTGTCAAAAATGGAAAATAGGAATGATCATGTTGTCTGGTTTCAGGGAATGCAGTACCTCGTCTAAGACAGGACACGGTCTGGTTTCGAGTTTACCACACCCTGTATAAGACCCATGATAATAGTGATAAGGACAAATGATATTGATGTTGATTGATTGATATAACAATTGTGATCAGTTTGAATGTTTGGTTTGATTGAAAAGTTCATCTGTTAATGCATGATTTCAGTTAAAGCGCAGTGTTGTAACATGTTATCTGTTTGTTGTCTACACAAATGTTTGATTGATTTGTCGTTAGATGTATGCTCAGCGATCTGTCTATGCATAGAGAGTACCATTTATTGACAAAATGCAAAATGTTTGTTTTTGGATTTGGAGTTTCTTCAGGACATTAGTTGATTTTTTTTGGATTTTTTTTTCAGGACATTATTTGATTTTTTTGGATTTGGATTTTTTCAGGACATTATTTGATTTTTTTGTTTGGATTTTTTCAGGACTTTATTTGATTTTTACGATTTTTTTTAGGACATTTTTCAATTTTTTATGATTTTCTCAGGACATTTTTCAATTTTTATGATTTTTTTCAAGACATTTTTCAATTTTTATGATTTTTTCAGGACATTTTTCAATTTTTATGATTTTTTCAGGACATTTTTCAATTTTTATGATTTTTTTAGGACATTTTTCAATTTTTATGATTTTGCCCCCAGTGTCTAGCAAGGCAAGGAATATGATAGGTGAATAAATAGGCTTTCTGAAATAATGGTGGATAGAGGGAAGACAAAGGCCTTTTATCATGGAGACAATACGGATGCAATTTCAAGGGCTATTGCGTGATGGTACAAGAGACTGGATATGACAATGTAAAGTAGTGGCATGGCATGAGGGACATGTCAAGAGGTGTTTGAAACCATGTTTAAATTTTGCATCCTTATGTCAGATCAAGATCAAGGAATGAAAAAGAGTGTATGGATAGTGATAAGATATGGATAGGATAAGCAAGACTAAGAATGGATAAGGGACATGGACTGAAGGTCGGGATTGGCTAAGGGATAGTGGCAGAAAGTTGCAATAAGCTAGGGAATATGGATGAAAGGTTTTAATAAGAAAATGGATAAAGACCAAAAGCTATGATGGACTAAAAGTTGCAAACAAGATGCATGATGCTCATGATGATCCTCAACCTTGTCAAGATCAAAGGTGGAAAGGGAAACTGGACATGAGGGACAATAGGATATGAAGGGTAATGACATAGTATGATAGGATAATGAAGGGCAATAGGATATGAAGGAGGAAACCTGCCCCCAAGTGTGGTGTGCAAGAAGTTTATAGATTACGCATGACGCCTATTTGCCAAGTTTTCATCACGATACTTGCCCAAGGCACCTGTTTGCCAAGTTTTCACCAATGGACGAATTATTTTTGCTTTACTTTTTTTCTTTTGTCTTTTTTTTTTTTTTCAATTGTTCACTTTCTTTTTTTTTTTTTTGTATTTTGACTTTTTCAATAGAAGATGGACACATGATAGGGGATGGAAGAAGGACTTGAGCGTCTTTTTGTTTGGATAGTAGCCTTGAAAAAAAAAATGGACCATGACCTTTAAAAGTATGCTCAAAGATGTTGGTAGGATAAGGACATGGAAAAAGAGATGAAATTAAGGCAAGGATTTATGCAAAGGATTGGACCAGAGGGATGGAAGGATGGAAAATATGCATTGGATAATGGATAGGGTATTGGAAGAATTGGGATTTAGTGGATGGAAATGAAGGAAAGATCAACATTGGAACACACCTTGAGGGGTGGTGGATTGATGGAGGAAGAGTGGGTTTTGGATATGGAGATTTTGATGAAAGAATAGCTAGGGATTTGCGGACATAAGGGCCCAAAACGGATGAAGAAGGTGATGGAGGAACAAATTTGAGAGGGTTGGATGGAGGAATAGCAACTTTGGATGCCAAGTTGGATGTTTCTTTAGGCTTTTGTGCTTCAAGGAGTTGCTTAGGAATCCACATGGTTTTTGATTTTTCATTCTTTTGTGGTTCCTTGGAGTGCATTGCCAACAGAAGGGATTTAGGAACCCATATAGATTTTAACTTTTGTTTTTGAGCAATGGGCCTTTGTGGCCTTTTGGATATTTCTTTTTCTTTATAGATCACATTGTTCTTTGTTTTGACATGTCGATTATATCGGACATGTTGATCCTTGAATACATGTGGATTTCTAGACTTATGACATTTATACTTGGCATCCAAATTGCTTGGAGGGGGAATGGAATGCATGGATGGATATGAATGAAATGGAGTTCTTTTGGATGGATGAAATTTACTCAAGGATGTGTGTCTTTGCTGACCTTGCATAGAGGAGGAAGGGATATAGGGACCTAAGATGGATGGAAGGTATGATGGGGAAGGTGTATGTTTTGATTTTGATGGATGGATACCAACGTCTTGAGAGTGAGTTGTGTAGACATGACCCTTAAGATCTTCTTTGATATGGAGGGTTTCTTTCTCATGAAGGTCTACTCCTTTGCCTTTATGAATATCTTGACTTGTAGGATACTCTTTTCTTTGGGAAGAAGACACGAGTCCATTATGAGGTGGATTTGATATGAGAGAAATAATGAGATCTTGAAGTTGAAGAACCCATTATGCATGTCAAGGGTTCATGAACATCTTGCACTGACATGTTAGAATCATGAGGGGGATTAGGATCATGAGGGGGACTAGGATTGTGTAGTGGACATGGTTCAATGATAGGTTCTTCAAGAGATGGAATGGGAAAAATAATGGGATCATCAAAAGAAATGTGATCTTGGAGTGTATATGAAGCATTAAGACAAGGAGATGGAAGAACAAAAGGATCTTGTGGAGAATTTAAAGGAATAATTTGATCTTGACAAGGAGGAAGATCATTGGAATCCTCTTTAAAGGTGCTTTGTTGTTGACTTTTAATGGGATCATCGGAAAGGATGGAAGGGATATCTTGAATGTCCATGGGATTTGAAAGGACATTTTTTTCATGAAATGGAATGGGATCGTTTGGGATTGGATGGACTGGGATATCTTGATCTTTCTCAAGGAATGGAGTGTCAATAAGACTTTGGATAGGATGGACAAGAATAGGGGAATCGTCGTGAGTGTCTGGGAACATGGGGTCCTAGTCAACAATTGGATGGGATGATAAGGTTTCAAGATCTTGATCTTGATATGTTTTAAGACATGTTTCTTCATGCTCTAAATTATCCTCTTGACATGAGGTTGGAATTTGGATATGCATGGGGGATTCTGACAAGGAATCAATGTTTTGGCATGAAGGAAATGTACTTTGAACTTTTGTGATGGATTCTGGCAAGGAATAAATGCTTGAACATGAGGAAGAGGGACTTCGAATGGGGTCCTCTAAAACAGGTAATGGCAATAAAGTGCATGGTGGCATTGGGTCTTGTATTTCTAAAACATGACAAGGATGTGCATCATGAATTGGATTATCTTGGCAATCAATTATGGATAGCCCTTGGATAATTTAATCCTTGGGCGTATTGTTTAATGAGGACAATATGGAAGGTTCTTGTGAAACTTCTAAAGGTGTAGGGATAGATGCCACTAGAGAGTCAATTTGTTTATGGGGGGATGAGGCATTGCTAGACATAAGTGTATTATCTTGAGCTTCCTCAAAGAACTCACTTGGTAGGTTCCTTAAGAGCCTTGCAATAAAGCCACCTTTCTTTCAAGGTTTTGACATAGTTTTATTTGGAATTTGAACTTGTTTGGCAAGAATTTGGTCTTGGTTTGATGTCATGTTTTTATTTCAAACTAGATGTTGATCAAATTGGTTTGACATGTTCAAAATTTGGCTTGGTGCATGTTGCAAGTTTTGTTTTTGAATGTTTGGTTGTAGTTGTTGACATTGATATGTTGATTGAACTTGTTGATATTCCACCATTGGTTGAACTATTTGTGGACATTGTATAGTTGGTTGGACATATTGTTGAAATTGGACCATTGGTTGTCTCTATTGGAAATGTTGGAGCTATTGAACAATTGGTTGTGATGGTTGAAAATGTGATTGAAAGTAAATACCTTCTTGTTCTTGTTGTGGAGGCACGTAATGTTGTTGTCTCTTTTCTTAAAATTGTTTCATCATCTCTATTTGTGAGAGGAGAGCTAGTATGTCTGATCGTTCAATAAGAGATCTTACATCAATTGGCTCAATTTTCGGATTTCGACTTGGAAATTTTTGAAACATTTTGGACATTTGTGATCTATTCTTCTCAATGTTTTTCACTTTTTGTTCCAAAATCTCATTTTCTTGAGCTAGTTTCTCCTCTAGTTTTTGTATTTGGAGACTTGTTTCATCATAAAAAGTTTGATCGATATTGCCTTGTTGTTGGGTTGGATATAATTGTGATTGCCCTGGATTAAAATTCGATTGCATTGTTGGTTGATACGTCAAACTTTGTTGGATCATTGGTGCTTGGAACCTTGTTTCAATAGACATGTCACTATGCAATGTTTTTGGGATTTTTGATTTTAAAAGGATGATGTATGATATGCAACTAAATGCAAACTAAATAGACGAAAATGCAATCTATGGCAAAAATGCAACCTATGTTTTTGTTGTTTTTCAAGATTTTGACAAACTTATGAATGCAATCTAAGAAAGAGACCCTTAGGAAATTGAAATGACGTTTAGACCTCAAAGGACAAAAGGACCAAGTGACAAAAGGACAAAATGACAATGTCTCCTCTATATGCTTGGATACTAAGCTAGGTTTGACCAAATGACATGGATGACAAAAAGACAAAAGTTTGATAAGGTCTAGACTTCTTAACAATGACTTAGGGTTTATTCGAAGATTTGGATTACTCAAGTATGACAAAATCTAGTTTTGACACTATATGCAAAGGGACAATTACTATGAAAATGACCTTAATATGATATGATAATGACCTAAGATTAATGAAGAGACCTAGGGTATGCAAATGTGACCTAATGTTATGAGGACAAAGATGCAAATGCAAATGTATGACAATGTCAACCTAAGGCAAAACCTAAGGTTGAATTATGAAATGGTATTATTCTAATGCAAGAAGACACATGCAAATGGATGACTTTTATTGATATGCAAAGGAGTATGACCTAGGTGAAACCTAACCTTGGTAATTGACAATGAATTTGCAAAATGCAAACCTAGGATGAACCTAAATCTAAGTGACATGAATGTTGAGACAAGATTTTGAAAAATGTTTGACAACCATGTTTGAAGGTGTTTTGAACTTTGTTGAATGAAATACTCTTTTGTTTAACCTTGTTTTGTATCAATTTGTCTTGTTTTTGAAATGAGACACAACTCAACTTTTGACAAGCAAAGAAGACAAGATATTTTAACTTAGACTCAAGACAATCATGCTCATTCACACATTTCTTATGGTAGGTAAGGACAGTAGGTACCTGAGAGGTAGACTCGTTATGAGATTCAAGGAGAATACATAGATGCTCGACCCCACGGCCTCCCCTCCACGACACTCACTTCTCATGGCAGCCAAGCATCAGTCCCCATGGAAATCTCCCCATGGCGAACTTAGTATCTCTTCCAAGTATCTAAACTCCTTCTCAAGCAACTAGAAGGATTTTTGGCCTCTAAATACAAGGTGTTTAATAAGGATTTATATTAAGCGTTACTCCTTGGTGTCACGCAAGCGTGATTGAGACATAGGCCTACCAAGATACCAAACAAATGTAGTCGCACAAGAATGATTTAGACCGTGAGGCCCTACTTAGATGCTGATATGAGAAAGAGTCCAAGGGTCATCACTTCCCAAGTAACTACAATTCCCACGTAACCCTTCAAAGCTTTCGCCCATCAAGTATTTATTTATAGTGAGTTAGAATGCCAAGGTACTCTAGCTATACTCACTTTGGGTCGTTCCCTTCTCACGATTGTCACTTGCTTGCAAAAGAAAGCAAATGGTTGGGAAGGCAGGCCCTCTAAAGGTAACAAACAATCCAAAACATGAGAATGGTATCGAAGATCTGGATTTCTGATCACCCTAAGAAGGATGAGAGCATATTCTCCTACTCCAATGTCAAACTCGACAAACAAAGTAAACACATGTTTATTCCATCCTACTTAGCAAACATACTAGGTGCCTAATTATGAATCACAAACACAAAGTTCAGTTGGAATACAAGGCAACCTGCAAAATCACTAAGTTAGAAGTTTGATTTGTTTGGTCTTTGACTAGCGAACCTACATAAGATTTGTTAGTAGTTTCATTTTTGTCTTCGCCATGCGTAATGCCAAGGTGTTGCATAGAGAATCAGTACCAAAGAAAACCAGAATACCAGAACAGAATGCAAAACAAAGTAATTTGCGAGTAAAAACACTGATTTTCACCTCTATTTCTGGCCTTACATAGGCGCAGAATGTCTTGACACAGGCGCAGAATGCATTGACACAGGCGTAGAAAGCATTGACACAGGCACAGATCCCTTTGACATAGGCACAAAATGCATTGACATAGGCGCAGATCCCTCCTACACAGGCACAGAAGTGCCCAGAAAGCCCTGAATTGCCCTATTTCTTGGGTTTTTCACCTGCAAATCAGCTCAAAAGACACTCAAAACATGGGTAAATGGTTAGTTCAAGTTGGGTTCACCAATTAATGTAGATAGGAATCTAGAAATCATCAAAGCAATATAAACATTAGCCTAGCTCAATCACAAAACCAGATTGCAATGATAACAAAACCTACAAACATTCAATAGAGATATGGAAATAAAGCATTCAATTCAAACGCAAACCATCACAAATGTGGATGTCTCCTCCATGATTCTCCATTTTCCTTCTTTCTCCTTCAAATTGCTTTGTTTTGTGGATCTCACCTTCAAGTGCATTAGCATAATGTGAAAGCAAGACTGACAAGACGGTAGCACAAGAATACTAGAAGCGTGATTGATTCGGGGATCCTTTGATTGAAGAAATTCATCCAATTTATAGACAAATTGGAGAAATGAAAAGATTAGCATGAAGAGATTTGAAAGGAAATTTCAAATCAAGAATGACAAATATGACAAATTATGACAAAAATTGACACTTTCTATGCAAGATTGATTGATTGACAAATTATGACAAAATTGACAAGGTTGCTATGCAAAATTGATTGATTGACAAATTATGACAAATTATGACAAATTTGCTATGTCATTCCCATGAAATTAGGAGAAATATTAGAGAAAATAGAAAATTAGGTGAATTAGAAATTAGGAAATTAGAAAATTGATGAAAATTAGAAAATTAGGAATTAGGAGAAATTAGTAAATTTGAAAATTAGGTAAATTAATTAATAATTTTTCATTCATTAATTAATTCACAAAGAGAGGAGGAATTAGTTAGCCAATTAAATAAATATTTAATTGTGACAAGAAGACTTAGGATAAATAAATAAATTATTTAACCTAGAGGGAAAATGACAAACAAGATTAAATGAATAAATCATAAAACCTTAGAAGATGAATTAGAAATGCAAGGACGACAATTAGGTCTTGACAAAAGATAATTGATGTCGATTCGATCATGATTCTGATTAACAAAGGACCAATGCTGACAAACGATTGAGATTGGTTGAAAAATTGACCAAGATTGATAAAGAGACCAAATTGATAGGCGCCAATTGACGAGGAACAATGACTAATTGATCCAAATTGACACAATTGAAAAGGACAATGATCGATGACAAATTGATTGCAAAATTGACGAGATTGACAAGAACAACGATCGATGAAAAATCGATCGCAAAATGATGAGATTGAAAAGGACGAGGATCGATGACGAATAGATCGCAAGATGACAAGATTGACAAGAGGACAAAACCCTAATTCTATCATCGATTAGGATTGACGATGTCCAAAAATGAAATCAAATTGATGATGTCAAAATATGCCAAATGAGCACGCACATTGATGCGACAGGATAAGATCGACCAAAATCATGACTGAAGATTACTATCAACAAGACCAAATTCGAAAGTGAGACAAATGAAGAATGCAGAAGAAGGACTCGATGTTCGCAAATGATAAAGACCAAGTGTGCAACATAGGAGAAATGTTAATGCCACACAAAAACCCTAAAATAAGGAAATGCGCAAATGTTAAAGTATGACTCCGCAAGCGTTGACCATTTTTAGACATCTACAGTCTACTCTACCAAAGAAAACTAGATTCTTGCTATGCCCGCAAGGGGCATACATCCCTAGATAGAGCCACTGTTGGGGCTTCAAATTTCCAAATAATTTCAAGCACCCTACTATTAAAAATGGTGGTCACTTCATGGAAATGACACATAATGGATGATTAATGATTTGAACAACTAGAGTAAAGGAGGATATGAATAAATTAATTCCAATGGACCCCATGAAAGACTAGTGTTTTTGATCTGTAGAAAAGATGATATGAACAGAGAATTAAAATGAATGAAACATGAAAATATAAAAAATACCCATTTCACAAAATCAAGTTTCTCAGCTCTAGTAAAAAATATTAGATCTGTACAATGTGTTTTTCACTATAGACCATACAGAAGACCGTAAGAAGGATAAAAAGCCTGTTATTTCGACCTGCATGAAAGAAGATGTCGACGTGGAATGAAAATGTATGCAAATATCAAATCTGATGAAGACCCATTTTAGAAGTGGATGTTTCCTACCACCACAAAAAAATTTAGCTTCATGTCTGAAGTTTAAAGCAGATGACCAAAAAAAAACCTGAAAGATAGCTTAAAGAAAGGTTATTGACTAACTAGTTTGCATATTAATTTCAAAGAGTTTTGTTAATTTTAATGTAAAACGGTGACTTTTCACCCCAAAAGGGGTATGGTGCCCATTAAACCACATATATAAGTGGTTAAAAAATGTAGATATGGGGAGGAGAGTCATAAGATCAACATAATGTTGTAACGATTGAATATCATTTTGTATTAGAGAAGTCTATAGGAAGAAGTATCATTTTGTGCAAGCAATCTATAATGAAGTATTTACAAGTGCAGCTTATGTATGCAATTATTTCCTGAAGATTAATATACAAAGTTCACTATCTCTTTTTCCAAATATTATGTACACTTTTGTGTTGATGAGTTATCTTTGCCCTCTTGATAAATTTGTTTATAGATTTTCTATGATGTGAATCACATGTCGTTGCATTAAGTGAAAGATTGAGTTCTTATTGTTTGTATAACACATACTGAATCTTCATAGTTGATGAGAAATTGTCTCTTGAGTTGATAAGATATTTTGTCCATAAAGTGACATATATATCCCCGGATAGAGGCATTGGTCTGTTATTGATCTTTTAAGGTTTTGATTTTTATGCATTCAAGGTCCTTGATAGAAACGTTCTTCCCAAATCCTATATGAACTAATCTATGTAGATTTCATTTAAGTCATGAAAGCAATCTCATTTTCAATATATATTCACAATCATTTCTTTTCAAAGCATTCAGTTAAAGCACATAATAAAGCATAGTTGTGGAACAATAATTTGTCAGTTGTGTAAACTTGTTAAGAGGTTTAAATACACTATAAATAACCTCTTTTGTGCTTGAGAGGAAGAGACACACCCACCTAGGTTCAGTGGAGCCTAAAGTGCAAAGGGATCTAGTCCTTCACTATCCCTGTTCGTTGGCCAAGACTAATTGGACTACTTGAGGATTTGGAAAGTCTTTTGGTTTTCCTATTTGTGGTTTTGGGCACCAAGAAGTTCATCATCATCATCATCAGTAATACCAAAATCATCATAACCAGCGTAATAGCATGATTTATCCTTATTCCTTCTGAATCTAGGCATCTTCTAATATTCCAGATTAGGCTTATAACTCTTCACAAATCTTTCATGATTCCTATGTTGCTATTATGGATATGTTGCATTGGTTTTGTCATTGATGTCAACACTTATCAACACTTATCCTTCTGGAGATCTTTGGTTATGTTCACTGGCGAGTTTAGTGACTTATGCATAGTCACCAGTAATTGGTTCATCAATAGGTTATATTGTTCACTGGCATAGAGGATGACTTGTAATCATCTGGAGATAACTTGGTTATGTCGAAGACATGGTTTGGACACTTGGTTTTGGTGATTTGGTTATTGGTCTAATCGGGTTGACACATTTGTTGTTACTGGTAAATTGGTCTAGGTTATGGACCAACATGTGTTATCTATTCGAGATCAACATGACATGTTATGGAGATGGTTGAATCAATTGGTATTGATGTTGAGCTGACATGATGTATTGCATCTTGACTTACTTGTAATTGATTTTATTGTAATATTCTTAGTGAGCCTACCTACACATTTGGTCTTAGGTTTTGGTATATATGTAAGATCTCATTTGTGAGATTAATATATGGAATGTAATATGGTATGGTAAGATTGTGATATTTGGTATATACAAATATAAGTAGAGCTACTCACGCAAACATCATTTGAAGATTCAAGGAAGGTTTGAAGGAGATAATCAGAGCTTAACCGGTACCGAATCCAACATTGAAGATGCTACTTTGAGCAATACATTATCATTGGATTTAATCATCCAATTGTAATCAGTGTGACTCCCTTCTTGTGTTTGAGCAATGAGCTCTAGGCAGCTGGCCTTTCTGCATGTGCAGACCCCATTTGTAAACACATACTATCTATAGCAGTATCATCTGATTATGGGTAAGGTTTCCCACCATGGTTTTTCCCCTTACAGAGTTTCCACGTACAAATCTCTATGTTATGTGTTGTGTATTTTGTTTCTCTTTCTATTTCATGCATTAAGTTTCACCGGTATTGATATTAACTATTAATCTATTTACCGGTATTAAGTTTGGTTTACCGGTATTAAGTATCAAGTTTGATTAAGTTATATTTGGGTTGAAATTAATAGACAACTAATTCACCCCCCCCCCTCCCTCTTAGTTGCCTTCAAGTCCTAACAATTGGTATCAGATCTAATTCCTCTTTATACAGAAGTTTGACAACTTGAGGAGATTCTATGGCAACTAACTATTTCCAGAAGGACAGTCTGAAACTTGATGTAACTAACTATGGTATATGGAAGATCAGAATTGAGACACGTCTGAATTGCATTGGAAAAGACATATGGGATGTTACACAGAATGGCTATGTTGGTCCTACACCAGGTCAGCCTAATCCACCTACATTGAGTAAGGATCAGGAGAATGGTTGCAAAGCAAGAGAAGCACTTTTGAGTGCCTTATCAGATCAGCAAATCATGGGATTATGAGACCGGTCTACTTCTAAAGCTATTTGGGATAAATTGGAGACATTGAATGAAGGTGATTCCACTGTCAAATTTGCAAAACTAGAATACTTCTGGGTCAGGTATGAAAATTTGAAAATGGAAGAAGGTGAAAGAATTTTTGCTTTTATGGAAAGGGTTAATGAAATTGTTTTGGGAATACAATGTTGTGGAGGTTCCTTAAGTGAAGATGAAATTGTTTCTAAAGTTTTAAGAGCATTTCCATCGGCATACAAAATGAAAGTAATTGCTATTAATGAGTTTAGAACTATGCCTAATACATCAGTATCTAGAGATACCTTGGTTGGAAAACTTTCAGCATTTGAGCTTGAGGAATTTGGTCTTATTGCTACAATTAAAACAGATTTAGCTTTCAAAGCATCATCATCTATAGCATCTTCATCATCAGTTGATAAATCTGATTGGAAATCTCTTTATGCAAGAGAACTTGAAGACATCAGGAGGAAAAATGAAGAACTAGAAGAACTTGAAGCACTATTTGCAAGGAAAATGCCTAAAGGTCCTATTGGAAGTAAGTATGAAGGTAAAGCACCTTTTAAATATTTTAACTGCAATAAAATTGGTCATATGGCATCTAGATGTCCTGACAGACATGCAAGATTGAGAGAAAAAGCTAAAAGAACATATAAGCCTAATCCTGAATATCAGATATACAGATTTAAGAAGAATAGATACAAATCATGTCACTATGCTGATGAAGGAGTTACTGATGATTCTAATGAAGAACTAAGAGACAATGGATGGGATTTTTTTGCAATAATAGAAGATCAACCAGCATGTAGTGTTCCACTGGTAGAACAGGCCCTGGCAGCTAAAATTGAAGAAAAGGATGAATGGATTATAGACTCCGGATGTTCACATCATATTACTGGTGATAAAAGTAAATTTTTATCTTTTAAGAAAAAGGCACTATATCTTTTGATGGAAGCACAATTCTGACAATGTTTATTATGTTGAAGGTTTGAAGCATAATCTTTTGTGTTGGTCAATTAGTTGAAAAAGGATTTCAGTTACAATTCAAGAATGGTAACTGCAAAATCATGAATAGAACTGGTTTGGAAATTGCAACCGGTAATCAAACTAGAGGTAATATCTTTCATTTGAATAACAATGAAAAGACATGCTTGATTGCACATATTGATGAAAGTTGGTTATGGCATAAAAGACTCTGCCATGTGAATTTTGATTGCATTGTAAAGATTAGTTCATCTAAAGCAGTAAGGGATTTACTTAAGATTGTAAAACATCATAATCTGGTATGTAAGGAATGTCAAATGGGAAAGCAAGTTAGAACAACTTTCAAGAGTATTTCTAAGAAAAACCAATGATGTTCTTGATTTAATTCATACTGACTTATGTGGTCTGACAAGAACAAGAAGTCTACAGGGAGATAGATACTTTATGCTAATCATTGATGATTATTCTAGAATGTGTTGGGTTACTTTTCTTAGGGAGAAACTAGAAGCTTTTGGGAAATTCAAATTATTGAAGGCACTTGTAGAGAATGAAATCAGCAAGAAAATCAAATGTTTAAGATCGTATCAAGGAGGTGAATTTACATCTAAGGAGTTCAATACATTTTGTGAAGTGAATGGAATAAGAAGACAACTATCAGCACCCCAAACACCTCAACAAAATAGAGTTGTGGAAAGGAAGAATAGATATATCAGCAACAATTGATATATCAAAGAATCCGGTATTTCACTCTAAAAATAAACATGTATCTATCAAATACAATTTTCTGAAAGAGAATGTTGAAGCAAAAGAAGTGAGATTGGTTTATGTGAATACTAAAGAGCAAATTGCAGATATCTTTACTAAGCCTTTTCCTAAAGAAACATTCCAATATCTCAGAGAGTGGCTTGGGGTTATACCCTCACCGGTAGAGACTTAGGCAGTTGATGCTTGGCATTAAACCGACAGAATTTACAGAGAAACTTTTTTTCTAGATTTGATGGAGGAGAGCTACTTCTCAGGGGGAGTAGTTGGTATTTGTAATTGATTCTATAAATTGGTTTTATTTGTTATTTGTATTGCTTTGGCATTTGATGTTAAAGGGGGAGAGATATCTATGGAAAAACATAAAACATTATCCTTTGGGGAGAGATTATTCATTGGGGGAGAGATTTTTACTCTCTTCATTTGTATTTTTTTTCTGGTATTGATATATTCTGGAGATTGTTGGTTTTTGGTTTTTGGCATTTCTGCTTTGCCACTTAGATGGTTTTTCCATCTTGTGTTGCCATCAATGCCAAAGGGGGAGATTGTTGGTATTATGGATATATTGCATTGGTTTTGTCATTGATGTCAACACTTATCAACACTCATCCTTCTGGAGATCTTTGGTTATCTTCACTGGCAAGTTCAGTGACTTATGCACAGTCACTGGTAATTGGTTCACCAGCAAGTTATATTGTTTACCGACACAGAAAATGACTTGTTATTATCTGAAGATCACTTGGTTATGTCAAAGACATGGTTTGGACACTTGGTTTTGGTGATTTGGTTACTGGTCTAATTGGGTTGACACATTTGTTGTTACTGGTAAATTGGTCTAGGTTATGGACCGACATGCATTATGGAGATGGTTGAATCAATTGGTATTAATGTTGAGCTGACATGATGCATTGCATCTTGACTTACTTGTAATTGATTTTATTGTAATACTCTTAGTGAGCCTACCTACACATTTGGTCTTAGGTTTTGGTATATATGTAAGATCTCATTTGTGAGATTAATATATGGAATATAATATGGTATGGTAAGATTGTGATATTTGGTATATACAAATATAAGCAGAGCTACTCACGCAAACATCATTTGAAGATTCAAGGAAGGTTTGAAGGAGATAATCAGGGCTTAATCGGTACCGAATCCAACATTGAAGATGCTACTTTGAGCAGTACATTATAATTGGATTTAATCATCCAATTGTAGTCAGTGTGACTCCCTTCTTGTGTTTGAGCAGTGAGCTCTAGGTAGTTGGCCTTTCTGCATGTGCAGACCCCATTTGTACACACATACTATCTATAGTAGTATCATCTGATTGTGGGTAAGGTTTCCCACCATGGTTTTCCCCTTACAGGGTTTCCACGTACAAATCTCTATGTTATGTGTTGTGGATGTTGTTTCTCTTTCTATTTCATGCATTAAGTTTCATCGGTATTTATATTAACTGTTAATCTGTTTACCGATATTAAGTTTGGTTTACCGGTATTAAGTATCAAGTTTGATTAAGTTATATTTGGGTTAAAATTAATAGACAACTGATTCACCCCCCCCCCCCCCCCCCTCTCAGTTGCCTTTGGGTCCTAACGTCCTAGCAGCTCTTTCAAGGCATCTAGAAGCAAAATGACCAGTCTTATTGCATGAAAAATATTTAAAATGGACTTTTCCTTCATACTTACTTCTAGTTGGTACTTTAGGAATTCTTCTAGAAATTAGGGTTTCTAGCTCTTCAAGTTCTCTTTCTTCTCTTTCAATGTCCTCCATATCTTTAGCATGCATCTCCTTCCAATCTATATTTTTCTTGTCGGAGGCAAATGATTTAAATGCAGTCTCAGTTTTAGTAGCACTCTGATCTCCAAGTTCCTCAAGCTCAAAAGAAGTCAATTTCCCAAGTAGTGTATCTCTGGTAATAGGGGTACTTGACATTGTCCGAAGTTCATTGATTGTAGTAGCCTTCATCTTATAAGTCGGAGGTAGAACTCTCATAACCTTTGACACTATCTCATCCTTAGTAACTGATCTTCCACAACATTTGATTCACATAAGAATATCATTTACTCTATCCATGAAAGAACTTATCTTCTCATTTTCTTCCATCTTCAAAGTTTCATACCTTACCTGAAAACCTTCAAGTTTTGCAATTTTCATAGCCTAGTCACCTTCGTAAATAGTTTCAAGCTTTGTCCAAATCATCTTTGCATTATCCAACTCTATGAGATTCAATAGCTTTTCATCAAATAGGGCACTTAACAATGCTTCTTTTTCTCTAACATCATTTTCAGCCTTCTTTTGTTCATCAACAGGTGCCGGTGTTCCAGAATTAGGATCATGAGGTATATACCCTGTCTCCACTATCTCCCAAAATTCAGCTCCAAGACATTTGAGATGAATCTTCATTCGCTCCTTCCATATTTTGTAATTTGTACCATCAAATCTGGGACTCTCCTTCTGATAGTGATTGAATAAATAACTAGATGCAGTTGCCATTGGATCTCCTCAAGTGGTTAAGCTTCTGCATAGAGGACCTTGCTCTGATACCAATTGTTAGACATCCCTGATATTGGGAGTAAACTGAGAGGGGGGTGGGTGAATCAGTTTATTATAAAATATCAGAACTAATGCATATCAAAACCATTAAATCAGAGCACATAGAAACCAACACAATGAATAATAGAACATAAAAGCACAGTACACATAACACCAATATTTTGACATGGAAAACCTAGTAAAGGGAAAAACCACGGTGGGAAACCCTACCGACAATCAGATAATACTTCTACAGTAGTATGTGAAATTACAATGGGGATTCACTTGCAATCAGGCCAACCACCTAGAGCTCACTACTCATCACAAAAAGAAGTCTCATTGACTTACAAAAACATTGGACTACAATCTGGAAAGAATGAACTGTGAAAGTAGCATCTCCTAATGCTTGATACAGTTCCGGTTAAGCACAAATGTATGCCCTATAATACCAAAACCTTCACCAATTGATATATCACTTTTTCGTACATAAACCTTCCTCTAATAATGCAGATATAACCATTGATCCCATCCATATAAAAATCACATGAATAAGTCACCTATAAATAAAGATCATCAACCTTATTGACAAGGTTTGTTAAACCCTAAACCCATAATAACAAAAAGTTACATTACACGGTATCACCAGACCAATATTCTAATTTACATTAAATAGCATGGACCTAAATCAAATAACCAAACAATTCCATTTGTTGGAAATTCCGCTAAGACCAAAATCCAACACGCTTCACCAACCGATAGAAACCCTTAGTGAAGTAACACAGAAAGTCTAACCAGATCTAAATAGGACCACCATAACAACATGCCAGCTAATGCAAAGTCACCAAACACTCAAAATATGATCAAGAAGAACCTTCAACATGATAGAAACCAATTCCATAAGCCAGACCAAAATCGTTTGACCAAAACACCAACTATCACTTACCAGTAATGCTAATTGGTATCGGTAAATACCAACTCGGAACATAAGCAATAGTTACCAGAGCACCAAAACATGAACCAACAGAATATGGAAAACAAATAACCATCCAAAGTAAACATCCAAAACCGATTCCAGAGATTTGATCATACCGGATCAAAATCATAGCCAAAACCAAGATGATCACCAAGACTAACCGGGATAGATCCAACCGAGATAGCCTCCAACCAGGATACAGTGTTGATATCAATGATAAAACTTAACCAAATCCAACATATTTCCAACATTTATCACCTGTCATATGATGTCAACAACCAGTGTCAATTACCCATTCATCTTTCTCTTCAATCTTAGCAGCCAAAGCTTTCTCCTCAACAATGCAACTTGCAGAATTCACTAGTACCAGATCATCTTCCTTGATAGCAATAAATATAAATTCATCTTCTAAATTAACCAATTCTTCATCTATCACACCTTCATCAACATTATAATAACATTTCCTCTGATATTTATACGTCTGGTTAGGCTTATAGGGCTTATCATACTTATCATGCCTCTCATATCTAGCATTCTTATCAAATTTATCATGCTTATCATATCTTATTACAAGAGAAACATTTCAAATGTAGATTTACATCATACTTATCGGATCCCTTAGGCAATCTCTAAGCAATAAGTGCTTCAATCTCATCCAACTCTTTTTCTTGTTCTTCCTTCTCTCTCATTTCTCTTTCATATCTGGAAACCCTAGATGAACTCTCTCTCGGATCATACTTCTGGTTCCTAGATATAGAGGCTTTCAATGCAGTCTCAGATTTACCATGTGATTCTCCAAATTCACTCAACTCAAAAGCAACAAGTTTACCAACCAACATGTCTCTTGTCACAGTAGTCATAGTCTAGATCTCATCAATAGCAACAACTTTAGATTTGTAAGAAGTAGGTAAGGATCTCAACACTTTAGCAACAATCTCATCTTCCTCAAGAGTTCCACTAGCACATCTGATGTTCATAACAAGTTCATTCACCTTAGCCATAAAGTTTCACATGTTCTCATCATCTCCCATCTTCAACATTTCATACTTTCCTTTCAAATTCTGAAACTTAGCAACTTTGACATGTTTATCTCCTTCATACAAGGTCTCTAACTTCTCCTAGATCTCATGTGTAGTCTAAAGTCCCATCACATTAGTCATCTTTGAATTGGTCCAGGCACTCAGCAATGCTTCCTTAGCTCTTATGTTATGTCCAGCATCTTTGATCTCAGCAGTAGTAACAGGACCTTTCAGAGGAATAGTATAGGCATTCTTTGCAATCTTCCAATAATCTTCTGCAAGATACTTCAAATGACACTACATCAGATCCTTCCATATAGTATAATTATTTCCATCAAATCTCAGACTCTCTTTCTTGAAAACATAAGTTTCCATCTCGGATCTCCTGAAGTGGTCAAGCTTCTTCCATAGGATCTAGCTCTGATACCAATTGTTGGGAACAACAATGAAGGAAAATTGAGAGGGGGGGGGGGGTGAATTAGTTTTCATCGAATTAAAAAATTTAAGAACAACTGCAAATCTAATCAACTACAGTAAGAGTAAAGATAAACACAATAATAGCAACACACGTAACACCAATATTTTTGATGTGGAAAACCCGATTAAGGGAAAAACCACGGTGGGAACCTACCCACAATAAGATGATACTCTGCAGTAGTATGTATAAATATTATAATGGGGAATGCACATGCATTCAGGAACACTTCCTAAAGCTCACTGCTCAAAATATAATGACTTGGAAGGCTAAAATCCTCAGGGAAGGTTCACTACCTTACAATAATATTCAGACTACAATACGGTTTAGATGAACTTGAAGAATAACATCTACAAAATTTTAATGATAGTTCTAGTTAAGCACAATTGTCTTCCTTGCAACACACTCTATTACACACTTCACACCAAAAGAAATTCACTTCTTCGCACATACACCACTTTTTGATAATGCAAACTCAACACCCATACCTAGATTATATGAGTATAACACATATTTATACAAATCATCAACCTTGACTACAAGGTCAACTGAACCCTTAACACCTAATTATAAAATTACATCACATGATACATAAATCAACCACCAGATCAATACAATTCCATGACAACATAGCATGGACCCAAATCAAATCCATCAAACATGCAACACCACCAGAAATCTCACCAAAATCAACCGCAACACACTACACCACCGAAAAATATCACATAACACAAAGAATATCACCAAACCCATAAGATCTTCAATAAAATACACAATGATCAATTCAGACCACCAAAACAAATAGGACATGATTAGGAAACACCAACAAGAATGTTAGAATCATCTGGAATAGCTGTACCAACACCATTTAATCAAATATCCATTGATCAACATGCTAATACTCAAGAGCACTTCAACAACAACAACTAGGACAAGAAAGATAACTTGTGGAGCACCAAATCATGAACCATCTAAATTGAAGATACACACAAACATCCCAAACACTCTTCTAAATCTGCAACTCAAGTTATAATCATTCTAGAGCACAACATATCAAATACCAGAACACTACAACACTGAAAAACCAAATCTTATACTGGAATCCACAACTCGATCAAATCACCACTTAGCATCATGAAATAAATATGGAATGAGGTATCTCTAGTTGATTCAACATATCAAACAGATAAACCAACCAAATCAACTCACTACAATCACTAGAACACCAACACAACTCTTTGCATCATCGAAACACGGGAATATGTTGACATCAATGACAACAACATATCCTAGTAGCAGCAATATCCAACAGAGGATAGAACTAGTAAGAAAACCTTCATCTATAGCCTAAAATATATTACAACTATCTAACCTAACAGACTAAATGTTCCTTTTACAAATCCAAAATGCTTGGTTTTGCATGGCCAATAATCCTAAAGAAAAAAAAAAATTAAATACAAGAAAAAACCCTCCTTTCGCATCCATATTCAAATATCAAAAGATAATAATGTTAGTATCTGGAGAAGACCAAGGACTAATATATTCACTAAAATGGAAGGAACCAACCATCACCCAAAAATATTCAAAAGAAGGATTTTTCCCAAAAAAAATCATTGTCCATGTCTGTCCTCCCATTTATTCCTCCATTGCCTACACTTCGATACCAATGTCTCCTTCTTCTTATTACACTCCAATTAATTGTGTAGGTGGGATACATGATGTACTCACAACATCTTCCACATCCTCTAACTCATTAATTCTTGGCAGGTTAACAAGGTTATGTGACAGAGGAGCCACATTATCGACTTTATCATGCCCCAATAGAACAAGAAGGGCATTGACTTTCTTTTGCACTTTCTCTGCTAGTTCTTCGTCTAGAGCTCTACCATTCCTATGAAGTGCACATTGAATATAACTAAAAGACTGCATTTCCAAATAAGGTTTGATGTTATCATACACAAACACATAAACACATCCATTGAGAAGAAAATGATGTGGAAATAGACCCCCAATATATGCATGTCATTTCCAAAGGTCATAGTTTTGGATGGAAAGAAGTAGTTTGTTATCAGGAAGGAACTCACTCTTAACAAATATCCTTGCTATTAATTCCAGTGAAGAGATAGATTGTGGTGAATCTAGGTCATTAAAAAGTAAAATTGAAACCAACTATGAGGGAAATATAATTCGTCTTTCCTGAGGATAAAAAATTTCAATGCTAATGACCCTCTTAATACTCTTCTTGTACTGGAAGCAGTGCACATTGAACACTTGCACAAGCAAATCATCCAAAATTTGGTTTGAGAAAGGTCTCTCTTCTAATGCAACCGAGATGGAAACCCTATAATTCCTTGGCATGTACTCCATATGTGCTACAGGACAACCTAAACACAATCCCGAGCCTTCAATTTCCCCTTCCTCTGTGGATGAATTACCCTGTTGCATTGGGAAGGATTTAAAATCTCTGGAAAGCTGCTTAGATTGAATGAGAAAATAGAGGACTAGTTCTCTTTTTAAGGGAAAAATAAGGGCAATGAGAAGACCCTTGCCACGTGTAACACCTATTTCCCAAGACCAGCAGCACAAGCATACCCACAGAGCAATTACCCTTAATGAAAATTTTGTACTACATACACAATTATCATGCTTAATGAACCCAATGCTCTGGCATTGCATGATTGACAATGATATTCTTGTATTATGCTCACATATATCTGCTGCCTTTTGATGCAAAGTATTTAATGCCACATGCAGCTGTAGGATATGGAATGAATGAGAAATCCCCAAATTCGATGCCTTAAATTAGCAATAATAACCTTGAAACCCATTTAGCAGATTGTTAGACAGTTCAAATAACTAGAAGACAATTGAGAGGGGGGGAGTGAATTAGTTGTCACAGATTACCGAAACTATTAGCAATTTAAAACTTTAATACCAGAACCCAAAACATTAATACCAGAATAGCAGTTAAACCAATTAAGCATAAACAATAATCACAGAATAAAAAACATCCACATGACACCAAGATTTATACATGGAAAACCCGGTAAAGGGAAAAACCATGGTGGGAAGCCTACCCACAGTTAGATAATACTTTTGCAATAAGTATGTGAATAACAATTGAGGGGCTTGCACTTGCAGGAAGGCCAACAACCTAGAGTGCACTACCCATCAAAAAAGGAGCCTCACTGACTACATAGAAATCCAGACTACAATTTGGAGAAGTGTTGAACTGTAAAAGATAGCATATCCTATGCCTGAGTATACTTTCGATTAAGCTCAATACCAGAGGACTAAATCCTCTTACATAAACCCAATTCAATCTCCATTGATTGACCAAATCCTCTACTTGAATGATATTACATTATTCACACATTACATTCCTTGACCATGACCTATAACATAACCATGATGATCTACAATGAGATCTTACATCTATATATACAAACCCTCGACCATAAACAATTAGGTCAGCCACCAAATAATAAACCATTTACATAATTAAAAACCATGTCGGCCTTAGACCAAACAAATAATATCCAACACATAAGACATCCCAAAAATACATCAAGAGGTCCAATCCACACGTTACATTAAAGTCGGTCCATAACCTAGATCAACCATGACGCAGTATAGGTCCACACGCTATAGAAATGATCTCCATCTACCAAGTCTCGAACATGATCACCAACAACATCTTGAAACTCCACCAGAAGCTGCACCAACACCACGTATGCAATTCATCAAAAGCTCTGCCGGTGAAACCCTCGTCAGAACTAGAAACTAAGCTTCTAAGCAAGCAGGATAGCATCCAATCACCAGACCAAAACCAACTGATTGAATATGAGCATGAGTATCATGAACAAGCTAATTCCATCACCAAACTATACCAGATCATCTCGGATCCAAAACAACCAGAATCCACTCAACCTACTGGGACCAGAAGGGTGTTGGTAAAGCATCCAAATAGCTAGTGTTGGCATCATTGACAAAACATCAATGCAACACACAATCAATTCCACCAAATGGCCAACAATCTCCCCCTTTGGCATTGATGGCAACACTAGATGTGAAAAACATCTAAGTACGAAGAAATACCAAACAAGTCTCCCCCAATAGAAGACAACCAATAATCTCCCACATATAGCTCTGAATGTCAATATCTCTCCCCTTTACTTTTCTTATTCATATCTCTCCCCCTTTGTCTTTTTCTTTTTCTTTCTTTGTCTTTTTCACATCAATATCTCTCCCCCTTTGACATCAATGTTAGAAATCTAACAAAAATATCAAATCAAAAACATAAACCACTGAATCACAAAGCTGACTACTCCCCTTGAGTAGTAGCATCCCACATCAGTGCAAAAATGAATAGTATCTCATATAATGCATGCCAAACTGATGCCAAACCATATCAATCAAGTCTCTACCAGAGGGGCAAAAACTCTCAATCTATCTCTCAAGCACTCAAATGATTCCTTGGGAAAAGGTTTAGTGAAAATATCTACAATCTATTCTTTAGTGTTCACATAAACTAGTCTAACTTCATTTGCTTCCACCCTTTCCTTCAAATATTTAAACTTGATAGATATGTGCTTTGTTTTAGAATGAAATACTAGATTCTTTGATATATCAATAGCAACAGAGTTATCACAATGAATAACTCCCGGTGCATCACAATCCACCTTTATATCCTTCAACATTTGCTTCATCCATAAAACTTGTGTACAGTTAGTAGCAGCAACAACATACTCAGCTTCAATAGTAGATATAGAAGTACATGATTGTTTCTTGCTGATCCATGAAACCAACTTCTTTCCAAGAAAGAAAGCTCCATCGGAAGTGCTTTTCCAACCATCAATATCTCCAGCCCAATCAGCATCTGTATATGCACATAAAGTAAATTTATCATCCTTAGTGTACCACAAACCATATTCTGATGTACCTTGCAAGTATCTAAAAATCCTGTTCACCGCAATCACATAATTATCTCTAGGATCACTCTGAAATCTTGAAATAATACAAACAACATTCATAATATCAGGCCTAGTCTGAGTCAAATAAAGCAGACCTCCAATCATAGATTTGTATCTTGTAGGATTTACCAATGTAGAAACATCTTTTCTTGTCAATTTCTCACTTGTAACCATATGAGTACTTACTAGTTTAGAATATCTCATACCAAATTTCTTCAACAATTCCTTAGCATATTTAGTTTGACAGATGAAAATACCTTTATCAGTCTGAGTAATCTGCAAACCTAAGAAAAATTTCATCTCACCAATCATAGACATCTCAAATTATTTCTCCATATTCTTAGAAAATTCTATGCATAACTTATATTCACCTCCAAAAATAATGTCATCAACAAATACTTCAATAATTAGTATATCATCATCATTGATCTTATAATATAAATTACTGTCAGCACTGCCCTTAGTATAACCAAGCTTCAAAAGATATTTATCCAACCTTGCATACCAAGCTTTAGGTGCTTGTTTTAATCCATATAAAGCTTTCCTTAACCTACAAACCATATTTGTATCATCCGATAGTCAAAAACCATCAGGTTTCTCAATATAAACTTCCTCATCAAGATCCCCATTCAAAAATGCACATTTAATATCCATCTAATAAACCTTGTAGTTTTTATAAGCAGCATAGACAAGAAATAATCTTACAGCTTCAATCCTAGCTACATGTGCAAAAGTCTCTCCATAATCAATTCCTTCCTTCTGAGAATATCCTCTAAAAACAAATCTAGCCTTATTCCTTATAAGTTGACCATCCTCATTCAATTTATTCCTAACAACCCATTTAGTTCCAATAACATTTTATTTTTAGGTCGGGGAACCAAGGTCCATGTGTTATTTTTCTCAATCTGATCTAATTCTTCTTCCATAGCTTTCAAAAAATATTCATCTTTAGATGCCTCAATTACTGATACCAGTTCAGCTTGTGAAATTAAACATACCTCATTAGTTGTCAGTCTTCTTCTTGTTATCACTCCATTGCTCTTATCCCCAATGATCTAATCTTCTGAATAATTCAATCTCACATACCTAGGAGTCTTCTGACTTTTGCTTCCTCTTCCCTATTCTTCATTTATTGTAGAATTCTCTAACATTGTTGGTGTAACTGGTTCAACACTCTATTCCAGTAAAGGTGCTACCGGTTCAGATATAATCATTTCCAATGTTGGTTCCTTCTCATAAACTCTGATTTGACTTTTGTTCAGCTCATTTACTTTGACATTAGCACTCTCCACAATTCTCTCAAATATCTTGTTATAACATCTATATGGTTTTTTTCATTAGAATAGCCAATAAATATGCCTTCATCGCATCTGGGATCAAATTTCCTAAAGATATCATCTCTCCTGATATAAAATTTACTACCAAAAATTCTGAAATACTTAACTGTAGGTGTATTGTCAAACCATAATTCATAAGGTGTCTTACTGATTTCTCCTTTGATATGCACTCTGTTGTATGCATAAATTGTTTTTCTCACTACTTCTCTCCAGTAGATATGAGGTAGACTAGCTTCCATCATCATTGTTCTAGAAGCATCCAAGATAGTTATGTTCTTCCTTTCCACAACTCCATTCTGCTGAGGTGTCTGGGGAGTAGAAAAATGTCTTTTTATAGCATGTTTCTCACAAAAGTTATTAAACTCACTGGATGTGAATTCTCCACCACGATTTGACCTCAAACATTTAATCTTCAATCCTATCTCAGTTTCCACTTTAGCCTTAAAGATTTTAAACTTTTCAAATGCTTCAAATTTCTATTTTAGAAAAGTAACACACATCATTCTAGAATATTCATCAATGATTAGCATGAAATATCTATCACCTTGAAAACTTTTAACTCTAGCAGGGAAAAACAAATCAGTATGAATAAGATCAATAACATCATTTGATTTATCTTGTATACTCCTAAAAGAGGTTCTGACCTGTTTACCCATTTGACATTCTTTACATACCGGATTATAGGGCTTCATAATCTTAGGTATATCCCTAACTGCCTTAGTTGAACTGATCTTCACAATACAATCAAAATTCACATGACATGGCCTTTTATGCCATAACCAACTCTCATTAATATTTGTAATCAAACATGTCTTCTCACTGGAGTTAAAATGAAATATATTACCTTTTGTCTATGTACCGGTTGCAATCTCTAAACTAGATCTGTTAATGATTTTGCATTTTCCATCCTTGAACTGTAATTGAAATCCCTTATCTACCGATTGTCCTACACTCAAAATATTATGCCTTAAACCTTCAACATAATAAACATTGTCAGTATTGTTCTTACCATCCAATGATATAGTTCCTTTTCCTTTGATCATACATGCTTTTTCATCTCCAATTCTAACTAGACCACCATCAAATTCTTGCAAAGATAGAAACTTCCCATTATCTCCAATCATATGATGTGAACAACCGCTGTCAATTACCCATTCATCTTTGTCTTTATTTTTATCTGCAAGTGCCTTCTCTTCAAGTACATTCACTTCCAGTGTCGAATCATCTTCCTTGATAGCCAGAAATACCCATTCCTTCCCATTGTCAGAATCACTAGCAGAGTCTTATGTCGGTTCATCATCAGAATTAGTAATGCCTTCCTCATCTGCTATGTAGTGTTATTTGTCTATGTTTTTCTTGTACTTGTACTTGTTCTGATATCTAGGGTTAGGCTTAAATGATCTTCTAGCTCTTTCTTCAAATCTTGAATTCCTTTTAGGACATCTAGATGCAAAATGACCAATCTTATTACATGCAAAATATTTAAAACGTGCTTTTCCTTCATACTTACTTCCTACCGGTCCTTTAGGTACTCTTCTAGAAAATAGTGCTTCAAGTTACTCAAACTCATCATCTTCTCTCTTCATATCTTCTAATTCCTTTGCATACAAAGATTTCCACTCTTTCTTACCAATTGTAGATGTAGATGCATGAAAAGCATGTTCGGACTTCATAGCTCTAGAAGGTCCAAATTCTTCAAGCTCAAAAGAAGATAGTTTCCCAACCAAAGTATCTCTATTGACATATGTATTAGCCATTGTTCTCAACTCATTAATAGCAGTAGCCTTCATTTTGTAAGTCGGTGGTAGGGATCTCGGGAGTTTAGAAACAATTTCATCTTCGCTCAGAATTCCACCACAACATTGACTTCACATAACAATATCATTTACCCTTTCCATGAACGAAGTAATCCTCTCATCTTCTTCCATATTTAGGTTTTCATATCTCACCCGGTAACCATCAAGTTTAGCAATTTTCACTGTAGGGTCACCTTCATTAAGAGTCTCCAACTTATCCCATATAGATTTTCCAGATGATTTGTAGGTTAATCCCAATATTTGTTGATCAAAAAGTGCACACAAGAGGGCTTCTCTTCCTCTGCAATCATTCTCAAGATCCTTGTCTAGGTATGCTGGAGGAGGATTGCCAGATCCCAGATTATAAGGTATGACACCATTCTGTGTGATCTCCCAAATATCCTTTCCAAGACATCTCATATGAGTCTCCATTTGAATCTTTCATACTATGTAATTTGTTCCACTAAGCCTCAGAATATCCCTCCGAAAGATAGCTCCAGAAGAACTGGATGAACTTGAACTATTAGTCACCATAGGATCTTCCTCAAGCGGTTAATCTTTCTACAAAGAGCACCAAAGCTCTTATACCAATTGTTAGACAGTTCAAATAACCAGAAGACAACTGAGAGGGGGGGGTGAATCAGTTGTCACAAATTATCGAAACTATTAGCAATTTAAAAGTTTAATACCGGAACCCAAAACATTAATACCGAAATATCAGTTAAACCAATTAAGCATAAACAATAATCATCGAATAAAAACCATCCACATGACACCAATATTTATACGTAGAAAACCCGATAAAGGGAAAAACCACGATGGGAATCCTACCCACAGTTAGATAATACTTCTGCAATAAGTATGTGAATTACAATTGAGGGGCCTGCACTTGTAGGAAGGCCAACATCCTAGAGCACACTTCTCATCACAAAAGGAGCCTCACTGACTACATAGAAATACAGACTACAATATGGAGAAGTGTTGAACTGCAAAAGATAACATCTCCTATTAAGCTCAATACCAGAGGACTGAATCCTCTTACATAAACCCAATTCAATCTCCAATGATCGACCAAATCCTCTGCCTAAATGATATTACATTATTCACACATTACATTCCTTAACCATGACCTCTAACATAACCATGATGATCTACAATGAAATCTTACATCTATATATACAAACCCTCGACCATAAACAATTAGGTCAGCCGCCGGATAATAAACCAATTACATAATTACAAACCATGTCGGCCTTAGACCAAACAAATAATATCCAACACATAAGACATCCTAGAAACACATTGAGAGGTCCAATCCACATGTTACATTAAAGTTGGTCCATAACCTAGATCAATCGGGACCCAGTATAGGTCCACACGCTACAACATTGATCTCCATCTGCCAAGTCTTGAGCATGATCACCAACAACATCCTGAAACTCCACCAGAAGCTTCACCAACACCACTTATGCAATTCATCAAAGATCTTCACCAAAATCTTTGTCGGTGAAACCCTCATTGGAACCAGAAACTAAGCTTCTAAGCAAGCAGGATAGCATCCAATCACTAGACTAAAACCAACTGATTGAATATGAGCATGAGTCATGCACAAGCCAATTCTATCACCAAACTATACGAGAGCCTACTAGATCATGTCGGAGCCAAAACAACCAGAATCCACTCAACCTACTGAGACCAAAAGGGTGTCAGTAAAGCATCCAAACAACTAGTATTGGCATCAATGACAAAACATCAATGCAATACATAATGAATTCCACCAAATCGCCAACATACATAACCATCAGTTACTTTAAATTAGTACTGCTCCTCTGTGTTGAATTCATTTCATTTTTCATTATGTCAAATAATATTGAAAATCTATGAACATCATAACTTCCTTCAAATGATTCCATAGTTATTCGATCACAATCCATGTTTGCTAGTGTATCTGCTAGTTTATTTCCTTCCTTGTATGTGTGGGAAAGAATGTAGTCGTCAAAGGAACCAAGTAGATCCCAGGCTTTCTTTAGCACATAATTTGCATGCCAATTCTCCAATTTTCTACTTTTACAAGCATTTATAATTAGTAAAGAATCCCCTTCAACATGGACCTTAGTGAAGCCTATTTTCTTAACCACTAGTAGACTGCATAAGAGAGCTTGAGATTCAGCCATATTGTTTGTTCCTAGAGGAAGAGATATAGATTTGTATGCTTTCAACTTACCCAAGGGATCCCGAACACACACACCTTCTCCAGATACTCTAGGGTTGCCTCTAGAAAATCCATCAAAGTTGAGTTTTACAAATTGTTGATGTGGGTGTTGCCAATTGATCCGAGTTCTATCAATTTTTTCCTTTGATGCAATGGTAAATTACCACTGAAAGGTACACATATCATCTTCCATTTCTTGAGTATAAACCCATCCTACGAAGTAAAATGTGAATTACTTTTGTTATAGTTCTTAACATTTGCATTGACTAATTATAAAATTGCTTCTTCTATTCCTGTTTTGACTTTCTCAATAGGTGATAGGGTTTTCCTAAAAAATATTTTATTGCATTCCCATAAAATTGACCACAAAACTATGTCTAGGATAATTTACTAGATGCATGAAAAGAAAGATGATTGATAGAGCATAGGCCATGGCTGAAATAGATCCCATAATGAATTTGGTAGAGGCATAGATAATTCCAAATTTTCTATGATGGTCTGCCAACATTGTTGACCATATGTGCACTGAACAAAAAGGTGATCAATAGATTCAATGATTTTATCACATAAAACACAATTGAATGGCTGGGCTATTTGCAATTTAACTAATCTGTCACTTGTTAATATTTTCTTATTGAGAGCTAGCCAAGCAAAACATCCTGCCTTAGGCATAATAGAATTGTTCTAGAAAAATGAGTTAGCTTGTTGTGCCATATGTTGATTCTCAATTTGTTGTATTGCTTTATAACCATTCTTTACTGAGAAATTACCATCCTTTGATGGAGCCCGTATGACTTTGTCCTCTTGTTTTGATAGAAAAACTATCCTGTGGGATAAGATCTTTTGAAATAGATGCCTTTGAGTGACCTCCATTGGAATGTGGGAGGGTTCTTTCCAAGTAAATTTTCCTGAAAAAAGTTCAACCGCGTCCACGAAGTCTATTAATCTGTGACCCTATTTTTATATGAAGGTTGGAACTATTTCCTATAACTATTGATTTTGATTAAGAGGGGAATATCCATTCCAGGAATCATTCCAACAATGAATAGATTCTCCATTATGGACTCGCTAAGAAATGTATTTTTATCACTTACCTTGAAGATATCATAAAATTCCACATTACTGATCCATTCGGAGGATTAGGGATAGTTATAATTCTGATAGGATTAGTAGAGTCTAGGTACTTATCTTGCATGATTTGACACCATTTGGCACTGGGATTGGTGTACATTTTCCATATTAACTTACCTCCAAATGCTTTTTTTCTTTTGGTCAAGTCATGCAAACCTACTCCTCATGATTTCTTTTCTTCCGCCATATTGCTTAATGAAACTAGTGGTATTTTATTTTGATCTGATAAGGTTCCTTTCCATAAGAAGTTTTTGATCATTTTCTTAATTTCAAGAATCACATATTTAGGAGCTTTAAGCATGGAAATGTAGTAGTTACGGATAGTGGAAAGAATGGTTTTAATGAGGAGTATATGGCCTAATAGAGAAAGTCATCTTACTTTCCACACTGCTATCCTTGTTTTTATCTTGTCTATAACATTTTTTTAGAAAGATGATTTATTTGAACCCATAAAGAAAGGAATGCCTAAATATGTACAAGGAAAATCCTCAACCTTGAAGCCCAAAATTTTTATAATATTTCTTCTAACAACAACCCGTGTGTTGAAGAGGTATACCTTTGACTTATGTGCACTTACTTGCTGCCCTGGAATTGATGTATACAATTCCAAAGCTTTCTTCATTTGTTTGGCCTTTGGAATAGTTGATTCACCATACAAAAGGGTGTCATCTGCAAATAATGTATGTGTAACTAACAATGATGTAGATGGGATACTAACACCCAACCAATCTCTAGAATCATTTTTTGATCTAATCAGCCTATTGAAAGCTTTTGCCATGATTATGAAAATAAAGGGAGATAGAGGAACTCCTTGTCGAACCCCTTGAGTAGCTGCAAAAAAGCCTACTGGAGCCCCATCAATAAGGACTGAAAAATGATCCCTTGAAATACATGATTTAATCCACTTACACTATTTATTTGAGAATCCAAACTTATGAAGCCCTTTCAGCAAAAAGCTCCATTTGACTTTATCATAGGCTTTCATGATTCATCATATCAAGTTTGACTATGAAAGATGATATTTGAAATGCATGAATAGAATGAAGAACCTCATGGGAAACCAATGCTCCTTCCACAATTTCCCTTTGTGGAACAAAACCTCCTTGTTCTTAAGAAATTATTTTTAGGATTAGATATTGCAATCTCAAGTAAATGGATTTAGTAATGATCTTTTATATTGTATTACACAAAGATATAGGTCTGAACTCTATAAATGTCCTAGGATCTTTAACTTTAGGTAAGATTACCATATTAGTAGTATTAAAATTTTTCAGAATAGAGGCACTTTTCCCTGATTCCTTAAGCTCCGCAAGGAGATCCTTACTTATGACATCCCAACATTTTTGGAAGAATAATGCTATAAACCCATCCAGGCTAGGTGCTTTATCTAGTTGTAAAGAGAATATCACTTCCTTTACTTCATCTATGGTAAAGGGTTTCATGAGGCCATCATTGTCTTGTTGAGTCAAAATGAGTGGTATAACTCCTAATAGGTCTTCTTCATCCCAATTTGAGTGTGTATGAGGAGAGACAGGTGGAGCCAATAGATTCTTATAAAATTTAACCCCTTCCTCTTGAATTTCCTAAGCATTTATAATATCATTACCTGTAACAACATCTTTGATAGAGAAAATTATCTTTTTTGCTTTCGTCGAGGCATGATTTTTTTTTGTGTTCCTATCTCCATCTTTAAGCCATAATTCCCTAGACTTTTGCTACTAGTAAGTTTCTTCCCTTTTGTCTAATTCTTCCCATGATGCTTCTAGTTGTTTTTGTTGATCATAAGTATTTGTATTCAACCCAAATTGTATAATATGCTGATGAACCTCTGCCGGTTGTTTTGTGACTTCTTCTTTTCAGAAAAAATGTTTTTGAACTCATGCACATTCCACATCTTGATTAGAGATTTAACATGTTGTATTTTTTTAAAGAACTGAAACATTTTGGTGCCAATCTAATTTGGTGCACTCACCCACCATTTTTGTAGAAGAGGAATGAAATGTAGATGTGTAAACCACATCCTTTCAAATTTTAAGGAAGGCCTATGTGTGGATGACAACTAATTTTTCATAAATCTTAGAGATACAACATAGTGGTCTGAACAAAAAAATGGTAATATCTCATATTCAAACTTGTACGGTTGCAACATCCAAGCATGTGAAATGAGGAATCTATCCAAACTCTCAACAATCTGTAATTTTTTTTCCTTTTGTTTGTCCATGTAACTGCCCCTCCTTTGGAATTATATCTTTAAGTCCATTGTCAAAGTTGAATGAAGCAAAATCTTCTATTGTTTTTTGAGGTGGGCAGATTCCCCCTATCTTTTCAAGATGAGACATGATTGCATTGAAATCCCCCCCCCCATAATGTAATTTTGATTTGCATCTTGTTGAATAAAAGAAGTTAAAATGTCCCACAATCTATTTTTCTCATGGGTAGAAGTAGGTCCATAAACATTGATCAGCTTGAAGGTAATATCAAAACTTTGTACTTTCAATACTTTCCCGTTATTACCCTCACTAGTTATTTCAGTTGTCACCTTCTTTGGATTCCATAAAGTTACTAATCCCCCAGAGAGCACCTAAAGTCAGAGTATGTGTAGCTTTCCAATTTGATCAGTTTTGCATTGTAGCTTGAAAGGTATCTTGAGATGTTTTTGTTTCTTGGAGCATGATGGTATCAACTCCTAAAGAATCAAGTTGTTGCTTAATTCATTTTCTTTTGTCAGAGGTATAAATGTCCCTAACATTCCATGATATAATCTTCATATCATTCGAGGAGAGCAACAGGCCCTCCTTGATCTCTTCTTGTGAGAGAACTTACCATCTAATGTAGTTTGAATGTCTGCCTCTATTTCCTCCTTTAGTTTAACAAAATTTGGCTTCCTACCTCTCCTCTTTGGAGTATGTTCAACTTGCATTTGGAAAGCAGGTGTTTGAGAGATTGACATAGATGTTGAATAATCAAAATCTAGCACTTGCTATGAATCACTATCATTTTAAAAATTGCATTGATCATTATGCAATTGAACTTGGTCTTGATGCAAATCTTTGTATGAAGTTGATTGGGAGGGCAACATATCAGCAAGATTTGAAACTTGATTGCCTAAGGGGTCCTCTATGAAAATCTCATCCTAACTATCACTGTTATCCTTTAATAGGTTAGGTAAATCATAGATAGTTTCTCCAAAACATGTTTTATTGACCATCTCGTCATCTTCATTCCAAAACTCCTCTCCAATCTCATCAAACAATTTGGACCCTATAGACTGTAGCAACTCATTAGCCATATTTTCCATTTTGTTGTAGGACTATGAAATGTAAGACCCTTTAACCCCATGAAATGGATTGACCTTACCAGACATCAACATTATATCAATAGGTTGATTAACATACCTTAGATTTCAGATGATAAAATCTTGGTTGTTTAAACACTTATTATCAAAGCCTTTAATCTTCTCCAGATTAGCAATAAGATTGCTTGTATAACTGGATGTATTGGAAGTGTCTATAAGGATTCTTTGAGTTAAAGATGGATGAAGCACATTTAAAATATGCTTCCGTAAACATCCCCTTTGAAAATATGAAACCATTATCCTTGTGGAGGTGAAAGATTTTAGAACTTCTGGCGGCAGATTTACATGATCATAATTTCGTATAGTTGGGCACTTATCGTTTCCTGCATGTGGTCCCTCTTTAAAGCCCCCTTCATTCCTGAAAACATCACAGTCCTTCCTGGTTTTTCTATAAGGAAACAAATTTAGATGAGCTTCAAAGTTTCGAACAACTGGGTACTTATCCTTACCTACATGTGGTCCCTCTATGTAAAAACTCATAATCTTGGGGTTCTCATGTCTCCCTTCATCCCTGACAACATCACAGTCCTCCTTGGTTTCACCATAAGGTTGAATAACCACAAAACAACATAGGGGATCTGAAGAATGATTTTTACAAACCCTTTTTGGAAGATATTGAGGCCCTTGGTATTGAGACGTAAAATGACCCAGATAATGTGAATGCCCTTCCATTGTATTGGGGTCCTGGAGTTTGATCTCTTGATTCCAAATAAAATATTTGACTTAATAGATAAGCATTTGGGAAATGATTTAGAAAGATTTAATAGAAAGAAAACCCTTTTTGGAAGGTGAGTCAATTCAAATGTTAGGAAGTCATCCTTGATAAATATTCCTAAATAATTTACAAATAGCTCAATCAATTCAAGATCCCCATATTCAAGTGGCAAAGATGGAAAAGATATCCAGAAAGGTGCAAACTTATAAATCTCCAAGTTTGTCTTAAAATTTGGCACCCAAGGTATTGTAAATATCCCAAAACCCTTGTAGAACCATCCCTTAAAGATAATGAATTCTATCTCTAACTTGCCTTGATTCAAAAATTGCAATAAAAAAATCATGCCCATTATCAACGTAGGAAATTTCCTTAAGCCCTTTCTAATAATTCTTTGCCCAATATGATAAATCAGACAAAGAAAGGGTGGAATTCCAAAACTTACCAATAAGTGTTTGTTCCCCGAGATTTGAAATTTGAGGTTGAATGAGGTGGTCCGGGAGGGAAAGCTTGAAAGTTCCATCCTCATGGCCTTTATCTAGGTTTATAGAATCCACCCTTTCCTCCTCCATACTTTAGTGATTTGGGTTGAAGGATAAGACGATGCCCTATTCTCTACAATAAAAAAGTTTGCTTGTATGCTGAGAATCAAAAGTATTGTCAAACAATTTTGGATTGAAGAGTGCTCTGGCATTGATTGGGAGCCGTCCATCTCCTCTTTGGATTGGAATATTGTTCATCTTTGTGAGGAAACCTGGCTTTTGTATTGGGATATAGTTTGGCCAAGATAAAAAGGGCGAAATCTTAAAATTTTCCTACGCGTTTCCCTCATCTTTGTGGTCGTGTGTGGATTTGAAATTAGTCATAGTGTTCTTATAAAATGTATTTCAAAATCCCTCGTTATTTTCTTGTTGTCGAGTGTTATGAAAGCGCTTGGAATCATCACATATGTCGAAAATTTCCTATTTCTCCCTGTTAAGTCTTTTTCTAGGGTAAGTCTTTTGTCGTGCGAACTGGAAGGATCTTGAATAGCGTATGGTTGTCCGTGTGTTTGGAAAAATTTTACTTCCCTGACTACCTCTCTGACCATATTATAATCCACCATGAAAACCTTGTCTGACATTGCTCCATACTCTGCCATTTCCCTAGTATGGATTTTTGAAATTTCTTCCTGCCCATCGCTCTCCTCCGCTTGCAGACACCATCCTCTGACTCATTCTTTTTTGTAATATAATCAAGATCTTTAATGTGTGAATTATTATTATTGGAGATTTATTATTTATTGATGTTTATTTCATGAATATGTATTTAATTGATGATTTTTAATTACTATGGTCTAATGTTTAATTGAATATTTATTATTTGATCCTTTGATTTATTGGATTATTATTTATTTATTTATTGTTTAATTATTGGTTGAGTATTTATATGCTTGTCCGTACATTTACTTATTTATTATCCATTTTGCTTGTTTGTCTATTATTTATTTATTTATCTTGTTAATTTAATTATTAATTGTTTTGATTATTTATTTGCCTCATTGTTATATTTATTGGTTAATTATTTGTTATTATTTATGTACCTACCCCTTGTTATGATTGGCCCTCCTGGGAGTTGTGATTGAGAAGATATTATTCCTTAATTGTTTGTTTATTTATTTATACTATTTTGTGATTTAACATTTATTGGGCATTTGATTTATTTATTAGCCCTTTCTATTTTATTTATTGATTAATAAGTATATTTATTATTTATTATTGCTTATTGTTTATTGTTTATTGTTTATTGTTTATTGTTTATTGTTTATTGTTTATTCTTTTACCCATTTGTTTATTTATTATTTGCCTTACCTACCCTCTTTTATTATTGGCCGTGAGATCTAGAGATTTAAATAATAATATTTTATTATTATTCTCACCTTGAATTTACGTAGGGTTGGTATGATTAATAATATTTTTAATTATTTTGATGTCGGCCATGATGGATTATGGATTTGGATTAATTTTTTATATATTGACTTTTCTGAGCTTTGTTGGGTTGTTGGCTTGCTGGGGATTATTTTCATTATTGCAAAATTCTTGATTTTTGGCTTGGGTTTGAATTTGGAATTTGAGCTTGGACTTGGGATTGTGCTTCATCAAATTTCATTGTCAATTTGCTGCTATTAACAGGTTGGAGGTTTCATCCCTCTTTGTATTTATTTTCAAAAAGCTTGTTTGGAAAGATTGTCTGCAGGAGATTTTGGGTTGCTAAGAAATTTAAATAAATCAATTATAAATGTGTTGATTGAGATTATTGTATTCTTTGGTTTAAATTTTTGGAATTGCTTGTTGTGAATTTTTAGGCATTTGGAGTTGTTGGTGTTGCTCTGGTTTTGCAATGTCACAGTGTCGCGAATGCACTATTTAGTATGTTATGTGTTCTACAGTAATTGTTGTATGCACAACAAAACCCTATGTGAGCATCACAGAGTTGCAAATGCACTTGTTAACCTGCTAGATGTTCTGTAGTAACTATTATATGTATGACAGAACCTTGTGAATGTGTTGCAGAGTGTAGTAAACACACTGTTTGATTTTGAACTACTATTTTTGGCTTTTTGAGTCACTGTTTGGGTCTGTTTTCATACCAGAGGCTATTGTTGGTATCCTTGTGATTCTCAAAGTTGTATATTGATTAGATTTGGTTATTTTATTATATATTATCTCGAACAAGATGTATTTTTCCTTTTTGTGGAGGATGCATTGTATTAGCTCCAGCAAGATGGTATATTCCTTGCTATGGAGGATAATTTGTGATGGCTCCAACAAGATGAGCATGCCTTGTTGTTGAGGAATATATGTAGATTTGGTTGAGCAAGAGGGTAATTCCTTTCTCTCATTTATTGATTTGATTTGGTGTATTGTTGAGGCTCTTGATTTATCTTGTTGGATTAATGGCTCTTGTTTATGCTTTAGATTTCCATTTGTGCATGTTAATGTTATTTGTGATTCAGTTATGTGAGCCTCTTTGTTGTTATTGTGTTTATGTTCCACCCTAAGGTCTTTGTCCATGGTTAGGGGGAGTGGGCTCTTGCATGTGTGGACCAGGGTCATGAGCAATAGACTGCTAAGAGGTTCCTTGTAATGATGCTTAGAGTCTAGACCATACTAGGAACCACATGAAGAGTTTTCCTTTATAATTGCAAGTGATAACCTTAATAATTGATTAGTGGGTTTGGGTAATTAGAAATTCACTTAATCAAGATAATAAATTGGTTTTTTGGTGCCCCACCTCATATCCCTAGAGTGTTGACTCGGGATGAGCTTGGGAAAACCATTGGAGCAGTAAAAGAAACTCCCTTGATTGGCTCCAAGGTTGAGATGGTTCCACATGTCTATCAGGGTGTGGCTTGGCCCCTTCTATGTTGAGGATAGCATGTAATGGCACTCTTTCCCTACATATGTCCATGATGCTTATGCCATGATTGTTTCATATGCCACTGTGAGTTTATTGAATTTTTATTTAGCCTTGTGTTGTGTTTTGGTGTAATCTTATGTGGTTTCTTCTCTATGATTGTGAGTTCTTATCCTTTGGATGTGAGGTTTCAGCCTAGGTTTAAAGAGTTAGTTGGAACCTTGTTTCATCTCCTAGCACAAGGGGTGGTTCCTTATGATTCCACATGGTTAGGTGGCTTGATGCCTTCTTCCATTGGGATGATTCTTGTTGGATGTTCTTGTGCGTGGATGTGGAATTCTTATCTCTTCAACTTATGGATGGATATTATAGCAGATGGATGCACATGATTCATATGGCATATGTGTTGTGGATTTCATAAGACAATTGCATATGTAGATGAGAACTATGATCCCATGGTATACATGTAATGATAGTTGATGTAATGGTAAATGATTATGACTTGTACAAGAACACATTGTAGTATTTCTTGTATCTTGGATATTGATTCATTGATGGAAAATGTGTATCTTTTGTGATTGAATTAAAAATTATGCTTTAGGCTTGTGTGGAATCTTCTATAAGAAATGAGAAAGTTTCTACTTTAGATTTGAAGATTGGACATGTATGGATAATTGATAGTTAGGAGATTATGTAACTAGTATCTTGTGATCATACGTGATAGGATTTATAGTAGATTGAGATCATGATGAATTGTAATAGATTATGAATGTTGTAAATGGATATCCATTATGTATGTAATTCTAGATAGGAAAGGAATTAAATGATTAAATAATAAGATTGGATTATCTTGTGTATCTCCATGGATAGAAGTGGAGATGTTAAATTATTCATGTATGTCTATTGAGTAAATGTACTAAATTGAAAGATGTTATTCCTTAATGTTGGTCATTGTTGGATTATGAATATGAATGCGTAGCTTGTAGGTTATATAGTTACTCTTAAGGAAATCATATAGTTTTCATTAAGAGATACTTTATTTGGAAAAAAGATGATATCATGTTAGATGGTTTAGAAAAGGGAAATAGGAACATTTGTGGTTTGGTGCTTTAAAAAGAATTCAAGAATTAATGGGAATATGTCAGGAACATGTAGGATTTGCATTGATAGTTGAAAATACTCATGTTAGGAAGAAAGTAATTGATTAGGAACTTAATGTAATGGATTTTAATGGTATCATGATTATGGATTTTCTTATGTGTTATTGTTATTTAAGTAATGGCGTTGAGGTACCCTAGGGATGGATAGTTGTTGTATTGTTATTTTCGCTTGCATATTATGTTGTTAAGAATGTGATTATATTTAAAATGATTATGCATCCATTTAATTTTATGACTAATGCATATGAGTACTTGTAGCATTATATGTGACATTAGTGAATGTTTTAGAAAAAAAATCTCTACTTGCTATTAGATTGTTTATTTTCTCTAGGGTATTTTGGCGGGCATTACATCTGATGTTGTCAAACCATCTGCAAGGAAAGGGGATGGTAGGCCAATCTACATGAAATATTCAAATTGCCTCCTAAGATAAGAAGTGGTGGACGTTAATACACCCACACATTATTTTGCATGGAGGGATTCTCTATTGCAATTGGGCTGCATGTCTATAATCTTCCACACTTGCCACTGCTAAAACATCATCTAGTGTCATATATAATTTTTCAATTAACATCTCAGATTTAGGTTCCCTTGATGCAATGTCCTAGATAATTTGTTCAACTTTTTTTTCTACCTCCGAACCTAATCATTGTGCATTAACAACAAAACACAAGGCTGGCCAAAGTGATGTGATGGCATTCTTGATTTTCTCCCAATATGAGAAATGCAATTGTTGCAAAATAGGAGTCAAGTCAACCTGGGAGGTGGATGTCACACTTGATGTCTTGAGAAAGTTAATCTAAGCACATTTTGATCCCACCTCTATTATCAAGCCTTCAATCTTTCTCTCCAAATCTAATTTTTGCTATTGTAGCTCTGAGGTCTTCTCCTAAAGGGTCTTTTCTATCACCACCTTGGCTTCTCGTTCTTTCTCACAAGAAACTCGCGCTTCATCGATTTCTTTATAAAACTATATTTGTTTATAGAGAAGATCTTATTGTAGTTGAACTTGTGAACTCACGAAAGCAGAGTGCTCTTGATGAACTTGAGAAAGTTCGGTGAGTTTTTTGTGCAACTGGTTGTCCACCATTTGTCTGACATGCTTTCCTTCAGCTAATTGGATATAGAGTTTCTTCATTTCTTGTTGAATCAAATATATTTCAACAGTTCTCCTTTGCAACTCATCTTGAATATGAGTCAGGTCCATGAGGCTTGTTTTCATTTGAGCAATTTCCTAGCTTTAATTTTTCAGTTCCTTGGACAAGCTCTCTTTTTCTTGTTGATGATTGTGGATTTGAGCTACCAGGTGACTAAGTAATTCTTGCAACTTGGTCTTTTCCTCTTGACTTTTTTGGGAAAGAGTATGAGTCTTCTCTTGCAATTATTTAGATAGTCGAGTGATTTCTTTTGATGACTGAGTGAATTTTGCATCCTTTTCCTTCTCCTTCAACCTCAAGAGTTCAACAATGTTCTTTATATTCCACAACTCAACCTCCCTCTTCTCCAAGAAGCGACTAACTTTCAAAAGATTTGTTGTCACTACCCTTTGAGTCTCCTCCATCAACTCTACTTTTTCCTGAGCTTTAGCCTAACTTAGATTGATGCCCACTGCATGGACCGTATAATCCTTAGGCTGCATCTGAAACTCAAGTTTAATCACATTGGGCATATTGGTGGTAAACATGATGGATTGATGTGCCTCATTATAGATAGTTTCAATACGTTGAACCGTTGGTTTGGCAGCATCCTTTTCCCTCCTCTTCTATGCGCACTTCTCTTGAGCCATTCTTGTGGTGTTTACCTCGTCTCTAAATTCAGCAAGAGACTGTATGTGCTAGGTGGCAATAGGATACCCAAGAGGTAGAGAAAAAGGAATTGGAACTACAACAAACTCAGATTGAGTTTTCTTTGGAAAATTTAGTACTAAAGAAGAGAAAGGGGGAATATTTTGCAATTGTCCTACAAATATGGAGGGAGGTACAAGGCTCTGATAGGTTGCAAGAAGCATCTGACTAAATTGTGAAGTAGGGATAGACACTGTAGAAACACCAATAACTACAAAAACTGGAAGAACAAAAGATGGAACAATCTACGAGTTTGACAAAGCTAAACCCAATTGGTGCAGTCAAGGTAGGGAGATCCAATGAAGGACATCCCTGCCTTGCAGATCATAACACAAAAAACAATTAAAGATATCGGCTTAACATGAAACACTATGCAAGATATCGGTGACCAGTAACAGAACACAAGGTGTAACTGGTAAGCAACCTTAACCACTAGAAGCAACACACAATATAACCGATAACAAATAAATCCATCATTACAATCATCTATAAAGTTACATAAGCCTTTAGTGGCTACACATGTTGGACCGCAGTCTTGGATTACAAAATAATCCATGCAACACAATTCCAAGATCTGCAGATATTCTGCTCGACAAATAGATCTCCGGTAACAGTCTGCATTGTTCTACACTGATCTGAACTTCACTCCCCCTAGACTAGAATCTCTCCGGAAACTACATTTTTGCTCGATCTCTATTTTCTCTTATCTTTGTTTGTCTTGAAATGAATAACTAAACTTTCCCTTTATACCATCCGTGAGCAATAACAACTTGATCAAGTGGTCCAAATACCAACCGGTTCATGATGAACAATGATCTGCAAGTTACAGAAATCACCCGAAACCGATTCCATACACTGTAAAACCAATCGGTAAGAGCACACCAATACCGAGATTGATTTCTCATGAGGATTGAATCCAAGGTGTCGGTTTGAACTACTTCAGTGCTCCTACATCACCAATACAGGGGTTGGTGTAGAAACTTGAGCAGAAGCTTCTATAGGAATGAGAATTTGAATAGAGACAGGGGTTGCACTGGGGGGGTTAATGTTTCTTTGAGAAATGTGAGGAATTGAAATCAGTGGACTGGCCAAAGACTAAGAAGATAAAAGAGGAGCAAAGCATACCTGGGCCACAAAAGTTGTTGGAGTTGGATTTGATGTGACTATTTGCTTTGAGGATTCTTTTTTCATGTCATCCACTTTTTGCCTCTTCTCGGGTTGCGGATTGTCTATCTTGACCATCTGCCTGAGGTTGTTAAGTGTTTTTAGGCCTCTTCTTATAATTTTGAGTGTGTGACTGTCAGATTGTTGGTAATTCTCCACCCATAGAGGGAGTTACAACAGACTCAACCATGACTTTCTTTCCCTTAATCTCCTGTAGCTCATAAATTTCTTCTTCCTTGTCACCCTTAGTGTCATCATGCTCATTATTCCACAAATCATCAAATTGACTATCCAAAGGTTGAGCCTGATAATCTGAGCTACTATCTTGAATCTCATGCCCAAAAGTCCAGAGGCCAGCAATTTTCTCATCTGACCAAACATTTTAGGAGAGTTTCTTCCTGAGACAGTTGTCAATCTTCTTTGTAGGGTCCATTGGAGCTTTAATTTCATAAAAAATAACCAGATGGCCTTTCAAGATGATAAGTGGTAAGGAGAGAAGGATCTAGGTGAATGCTTAGGGAATCCTCCAATAAATTATGTCGCATTTCTAGTAAGGATAGGAAATATGGGAAACCCTAACCTTATGGTCTGATAGGAAGCCATCTGGGTTGTAATGCCACTTATCTTTGATATACATCAAGCCTAAATGAGCCAGCTTATCTACCAATTTATTTTCAACACCCCACTTTTCCAAGATAATTGTACCTAAGGCATGTGGGGTTTCATACATACTAGTTTGATGTCTCCTAGACACATATGTTTATCTACAATTGAAAGATACCTGCATATTTGTAATGCACAAATTCTATCAGTTAGGCAGGTTGGAAGCCAAAAAGGTTCTTCATCAAAACCATGCATTCTTATCATTGTAAAATCAGCCCTTAAAAACCAATCACATGGGGCTTTTGATTTTGACATCCACTCGACTTGTTTATTATAAATTCAGCTATGGTAGTCCTCATGACTCAAATCCTCCAAGATAGAAGTCAAAAAGTATTCGGAAAAGGTATAGTAATCATGGGTAGCAGACAAAACATGTGTCCAAGCTGACACTAGTTTCTTACGCTTCTACTCATCTACCACAAATAAATTCATATACCAGCTAAAAACATATGGATTTTGTTGCAAAAACATGTGTTCTAGAAAATAAAGATACCTAAATTTAAGCTCTTTTTCATAGCTTTTAAAATCCTTGAGCATACCCTTCTAAATAATCTCCACAAAAACATAACAGAAAAGGGGTCTTTTGTTTCTTGAGCTTGAAAGCCAGGGCCATCTGGAATTCATGTACATCTCAGTCCATGTAGAGACTGAAAATAAAGGCTAGCATGGAGAATATATCCCACAAATATTAATTAAAAGTTTTAATGGATTGGGGAAATTTTGATAACTGAGTTTTTCTCTTGTCTCTTTTTAACTCGGCATTGCAAAATTGAGATGATCTTTTCTGGTAGGTTAGTAATCCTCCATAAATTTTTCCCTGTAAATGTTTCCACCCCAATTGCATGGCCTGGGATGCACAACATATCATTAATAGTGTCAATGGTAATGACCACCTATAGAGTCTTTCCCTAAATCACTCCTACATCTCTATGAAAATTTAGAATGCATGCATCTAGCAACTCTGGACAATAATGAACTGATGGGACCATATATTGCAGGAGAATGCAAAGCCATAGTTTGTGCCCCAAGGAATCAGTTTCTCCTTTCTTCACCTTTTATTGCATCCTTGAAAAGGCACCCTCGCAAAGATTCTTCAAATTAGAACACAAGTCAAGGTCATGGATATTGTCAAATTCATCTCCCACAAGGTCATGGATATTGTCATATTCATCTCCCACAAGGATTGAATCTGTATGGTATACCCTTGTAGCCACTCTGGTGTTTGGGTAACTTGGCTTCTCTACCATTTTAACTGAGGAATAAGATATACTCCCAAACATGTTCATAATAGACAAAGGGGCGGATGGTCCTTCTCTACTCATTGAAGCTCCTTCTACTACCATGATATCTCTACTCTGCAAACTACTAGGAAAAATTATGCTTCTTGATGTCTTCGAAAATTCTTCATCTCTTTTATCAATGTTAAACACTTAGTTTTTTTTATAAAACTTCTTTTAACCTTGACCAACTTTAGGTTAATCACGTAGTGAGTCACTACACCCTAGGCATACCAATAATTCAAATTTATGTGCAAAATTAATTTACTGCTAATGAAAGAATGTCACCTCACCATGGTACTTGATTATTTTTTCCTCTTGAAAGCCGAATTTTGGGAAAATGAGCTACAAGTGGTTAGTATGGGATTTTCACATGCATTTCACTTAAAACCAATTGGGGAAAAAATTGCGTGAGACATTGATTGCTTGATTTTCTGTAGATTTTAAAACCTACAAAAGAACACTTGGCATGTGTTCGGACAACTTGCACTTCCCAAGGACACTGCCACTAGCATGTTGTCTATAAGTATTATCTTAATTTTGCATGTGTAACCTCTAAATTGAGTTAAACTGTCAAGATTTTGATCTGACGGGAATTTTGTACTGTTGTCATTTGGATTTTTAGGCTCAACCTATAAATCAATCGAGTGCTATGATATTGTGACATACGAAGCTAGCTCTTTGGGTTTAGGCACTTAGTTAATTCAAAGCTTCTTTTAGGCTTCTTTTAGAGTGAAGATGCTTATTGATCCTCCCATTAGCCTTGTTAGCTCAAAGACATAGTTGGCTTATCTTGGGGAAGTCACAGATAATAGGCTATTAAGAATGACTAAGGTGAAACATGTCTTAGAAATTGTGGCAATTAAATGAATCTTGGGTGATGATTACGTGACTGGGGAAGATAGATATAAGGTTAATACTAGCATTGCCTCCTGACTTTTTGCCTCCCTGTTAGACTTGGGTGAGCGCAAGACTACAATCATTTAGCTTACCAGAGAGGTTTTCCCAAAACATCTTCTTGGTGGCTTGGATGAGATTGTGCATGTTGTGGGGGTAGGTCTTGGCATTCCCACTGCAACAAAACCTTCAACTCTACAATGACCTTGGTGAGGTGGTCACTTGGCTTCCCTTCCTTGGAGGCTTTCGCATGATCAATGTGGAACGACACAATCTGAAGTCTTCTAGTTCCAACTACTTTTTGATGTGACTCATGGGTGTGGAGCCAATCTATAGTTTGGAGTGGTACATTAGCTTTCGAGATTTGTTGCTTCAAATGCTCCTATTGTTGTGCGCCCTATTTTTTTAGCCTTTGTTCCAGTGCCATCTGCTTCTATTGTCACCTCCTCCAGTGAAGATTATAAAGAAGAAATAGACTAGCCTTTTCTCCTTTCATGCACTATACTACCTTCGTCTATAGGCCTAAGAGCCACTTTTTAGATTGCATACTGTAAATAATACCAATATAATGAAAATATGACTCTTTTGGCTTGCATTTCATGGTGTTGTGTCTCTAATTTATGGGATGAAATTCTTTTTCATTGCTAGCTCAGACTCAAAATTCCACTAATAACACAAAATTTACATTTTTTACAATAATTACAAGGCTAATTAACAAACAAACCTAATGGAATGGTTTAAGATGGATCTCGTTTACAGGGATATCTAATGGCTCGCCATCTAATGTTTCTAACTCAAACACATTACATTATTTGAACTGACTGATACGAAATGGGCCTTCCCATAGACAATTGAATTTTTTATGTTGTCCCAGCTTGGCAACTTGCTCATTATATTTTAATACGAGGCCTCCGCAATTAAAACTAGGGTCAGAGCTCCTCTTGTCAAATCATTTTTTGATTACTTGTTGTCGGGTATCCATTGCTCCATGTGCTTTCTCTTTGTGTTCTTGTAGCTTGAGCAGTTCTACTAACCTAGCCTCCATTGCTCCATTTTCCTCGACTTCTAAAGACACTAACAATTACAATGCCAAAATTTCCATAGAGATGGGAAGCACAACTTCTTTTCCATAGACTAGTTCATATGGCAAGGTCTTTAATATCTTCTTTGGAGTGATCCAATCAACGCAAAGTGTCATCTTCAAATTTTTGTGCCATTCCCTTTTGTTTTTTGATCCTATTCTTTTGATCATCCTAATCAGGTTCTTGTTTGTTGACTCCACAAGACCATTTCCCTACAAATAATAGTTTGAGGATGTTTTAAGAAATATTCCATTGTTTATTACAAACTAACAGATTTCAGAGCCTAGGAAAGATCTAGCATTATCATAAATGATATTTTTGGCAGCCTAAACCTGACAACCAGATCTCCGAAGAATTTTACAATTTTTGAATTTGTCATGTTCTTCAAGGGAACTACCTCTTCCTATCTGGTAAAATAGTTTGTAGTTGTAAGTAACCACTTCTACCTAGCGCTCGAAGCTAGGTTGATCATGCCGATGAAGTCCAATCCCCACTATGCAAAGGGTTAATCAACCACAATGGGATTAAGAGGCATAGGCACATTCTTCCTTTTTCCTACAAGAAATTGACATTCTTTGCATGCTCTAACTAATGATTGTGCTTCATTAAACATATCAGACCAGAAATAGCCTGTGCATGTAATTTTGACAATGGTACTCGTAGAGAAATGTCCATCAGCTGGGTTGTTATGGCACTTATGGAGAATATTCTTTTCCTTCTCTTTATTCACACATATCAGAAGGACTCCATTGAATTTTATTTTAAATAGCACTCCTTCGATCAACATACCCGTTGTTCTATATTCTATAAATCTTCATTTATAAAAGGGAAGGCTTGGCGAATACTTACCCGTCGGCATGAAGGTAGTCCTATTCGTTACCCAGTAACTTTCAGGCTTCTGATGGTTAACCAAAAATATCTTTGGTTTATTTCCTTCATCTCTAGATGTGAGTTCTTATTTCAAGTATTCACAAAATCCTTTCCGATGGACTATCTTGGTTGGCCTGAGCTCAATATCATACTCCAAAATTTTGGTGATCCTGTTAGCTCACTTTTCTATTATTTCTCCCTCCATAACATAGCCTTGCACATTGGGGTGTGTGACATAAACTATTGTATTATTGCAAGTGATCAAATGTCAGAACTTCTTTAATCCTTTGACAATAGAAAAGGCTTGTCTCTCCACGAAGTTATACTTAACTTCATAAATTTTAAGTGTCCTAGAATGAAAAGCCACATGATGTTCACCTTTTCCTTCACTATCCTTCTGGGTTAAAACCATGGCTATACTTTGTTCGCCATTATAAAAATACATAATAAAATCTTTGGAGAGGTTCAGGTTGACTAACACTCACTAGTACAAAAATTATAATTTATGACTAAATAAACTACCAAAAATTGTAGATAAATGACTAAATTTGATCACGCGACCACTGGTAGTTTATTGCAAATCATAAATCATTTTGGTCACGTGACCACTGGTTGTTTTGATTGATCAATTTGGTCATTGATTTGGTCATTCATTTAGTCATATATTTAGTCACGATAGTCACTAATTTAGTCATATATTTAGTCATGGTAGTCATTTATTTAGTCATTAATTTAGTCATTGATTGTTGTTACAGTGATATATGAGCACACAATAATAACAACAACATAAAAATATCAATTGCATAACTTATCAATTTATAAATAGAAAGCAAGATAAAAGAGCTCTATAATAATGAGCAGATACTCCAAATGTACATTGTATGCATTAGCAAAGACTTTGTACGAGCACATAATAATCACAAGTTATACATGAAAAAAAATTCTGCTCATAGTTTTCTAAATAGTGAAGAATGAAATATAATAGGTTTTCTAAGAGCTATTGCAATGTGGGGGCAGTGATCATTTGTGTCTAAAGTCCCATATGACCACCATCTAATTGGTCTCAAGTGTCATTTCTATTAAAAAAATTGTCTGTCAGTCAATCACCTAAGCTATAAATACATCAACTCTTCAATGGTACTTCAAAGATTAGAAATGTAGTTTGTTGGACGATCTACAACTTCCATCAATTTTGTGGCAATGAACCTTGCATATTCACATGAGCCTTCATAGATCTGCATAAAGAAAACAAAACCAACTATTTCTATTAATATATAGAACATATGAGAAATTCATACAAATTAATATCTTATTTGAATGATGAAACAAAAATATGGTTTTTATAGTTTTCTCTGATATTTCCTAACTTGCACAAGATTTATAGAAAATTGGTACAAAACTAAAGTTGTTGTTAGAGAAATATAATCTAATGTTGTAATAAACTCTCTAAAAATTTTTTGCATATATATATATATATATATATATATATATATATATATATATATATATATATATATATGTATATATATATATATGTATATATATGCATACATATGTATATATACATATGTATATGTATATATATATTTATATTTATATTTTAAATAAATAAAAAAGAACTGTAAAAAAAATGTGGAGTTCTCGACCGTCATCAAAGGGCCACTGTGGGCCGAAACCCACAGGGCGGCTTTAGCCGCCACTGCGGGCCGCGACCCACGAGGGCAGCTTTGGTCACATTGTGGGTCGATACCGTAGGGACGACTTTGGCTGCCACTATGGGCCATGACCCACAAGGGCGGCTTCGGCCGCACTGTGGGTCGCGACCCGCAGGGACGACTTCAGTTGCCACTGCGGGCCGTGACAACACACACAACCCCTTCCTTTCTGCTTGGCTCCTTCCTTTCCACTCGACCCCTTCCTTTCCGCCTCTCACCATGACAACACACACAACCACCCGAGGGGGGGGGGGGAAAGCTCGACCTTCCCTCCACCGCTTGGTTTTCCTCTTGCCGCCCTTCATATCTCCGCCCTACAAACAAGAATAAAGTGTAAGGAGATACAGATGCCCTAACTTAGTATTAAGTTAGGGCATTGATAAAAAGGGTTGAAATTTAGGGTTTGAAATCTTTTAAGTGAAATTATATTTCTTTTAAGAATATATATATATAAGCATGTGTAGTGTATACATATAGAAGGAAAATCTATATATGTATACAAGTATATATATATATATATATATATATATATATGAACATTTAGATATTCATATATACATTCATTAAATAATTGGTTATGATTATAATATATATCTTTACCTGAGTAAAGATATCTAAATGATTAAATTTATGATTAGTAAACAATTACCTATGATTTTTTTAAAATAATATTAATGTAGTTAAATTACATGAATTCTAAAATAGTTAAAATCCTAGGATTACAACTGAACGATTTTATTAAAATTGAATTTGTATTGGCATTAATAGATTGTTTCAGTCATTTTAAATTAGAAGGGGGTAAATTATTTATATACGATTATTTAAATCTTTTAAGGGAATTAGTTGTCCATAATGGAAGATTTATTTTCTAGATGACTTTATTAATGACTTAGTTAATTTAATGTCGTACTGGAACTTTATTTTCAAATGTTCAATTAATTAATAATAATACAACGAATTTGTATTAGTATTAATTTAATGGATTTTCAGAATTATTTAATAATCCAAGAAAATAATATTAACAGTAAATGTGGTTAAAATTGTGATTGCCAATGGGCAATTTAACTAATATTAAAGTTGGTTTACTTAATTGTCAGATTTTTACAAAGGCACGTTTAATTTTAAGGTTGGTCAATAAATATTTAATATTTTGAATAGGAATCAAATTTCAACATTACAAAGTAAGTATTCTATTTTTTAATTTGATTAATTTAGATAAATAAATAATTGAGTAAATCTAATATAAATAATATATATGACAAGTAAAGTATTAATTAAACGAGAATTAGATTAGGTTGCTTAGTTTGTATAAGAGGTGATTGTGATTTGTTAGTATAGTTATTATACTTTGTAGCTAGAATCTACTTGTAGTATTCAAATCTTATATGCGATTGATGTGTTATTGAACTCTATAAATCTATTTAACAAAATTGGGATTTTGGTTGTCTTTTAAAATCATCATAATGTCCTATTTCTACAATTTGTTTATGTCAATCTTTCACCTCAAATTTGAGTCCTATGTCCTAAAATTTTATGAAGATGGTATTAATTATGATCATCGTTAATGAACATGTTGTGCCATGTTATATTACTTTTATTCTTATTATATTTTTAATAGAAATAAAAAAACATAATATAATACATCCGCTTAAAAAATAATTTATTATTTATAAATAAAAATAATAATTAAATAATAAATAATTTACAAACAAAAATATTAGGATCAATTTTTCATATCATTTCCACAAGTACCTTGTTTAAGAGAAGAGTCGGACAATTATCTAGTCATTTATTTAGAATTTCTCTATCATCTATCAAATTAGTCATTTATTTAGTCATTTTTATTTGTGTGATCTCTCCCAATGACCAAATTAGTCATTTATTTAGTCATTCATAGCTTTTTTGTAAAAAATTGCTAAAATTTGGTCTCGTGACTAAAAGTTTTGGTCACGTAGTCATTTATTGGCCATATTTCTACTAGTGACTAGAGTGGAAGAAATGACCTCTATAATTTTTTAAAAAGCTTCCCTAGCTTCTATGGTCCATTTGAAAGGTTGATATTTCTTTAACATGAGGGTGATGGGTCTAATCATCCCTACAAAGTCTGATATAAATATGCGAACAAAGTTTATCTTTCTTATGAAGGATTGAACACCCTTCTTATTCATTGGCAGGGGTAATTCCTTGATATCTATCACTCGGTCTAGATCAATTGCAATTCAATCTTTGGATGCTATATGTCCAAGAAACTTTCCTTGTGGAACTCCACAAATGCACTTCTTCGGGTTTGGGGACACTCCAAATTTTAAGCATTTCTAGAATACTAGCTCCAGGTGATCAAAATGATCTTCTTTGCATTTGGAGAGCATAGTGAGATCATCCAGGTAAATTAATATGATTTTATTTATTAATTCTTTAAAATCTATGTCCATTTCTCTCTAGAAGGTGGCTCCTGCATTAGAGAGGCCATAAGGCATTTTAGCATATGTGAACGCTCCCCACTTGGTGGTGAGCGTTATTTTGTGTTGATCTTATTTCTTAACAAGAACTTGATTATACCCCAAAAAACCATCAAGCATAGAAAACATCTCAGATCCTACTACTATCTATAGGATTTTCAAAGGGTAATGATCCTTCAGAGAGGCCCTACTCACACTAGTACATTTGGAGCAGTTTTCCGACGAGCATTTCCGACGAGCTATGGGATTTCTTTTGTTTTGTCAGATTAATTTATTTTTTTCAAAAATTACCCCATGTTCGTCAAAATTCCAATGTGTTAAAATTTCACACGGAATTTGGACGAAAATCCGACGAACATTTCCGACTGGCTATAGGATTTCTTTTGCTTTGTCGGATTAATTATTTTTTTTAAAGTATACCCGTGTTTGTCGGAATTCAGACATGTTGAAATTTTAGATCGCCATCCCGATGAACACGGATTTTACCTGTTGATCGCCATATGTTGGTCCGATGATTTTCACAACCTCTTCATTTATTCTTACTTGTCGGGATAACATAAGTTGATGACCTCTCTTCCTACTGATCGGTGAGAGTTATCTTGGTAGTCTCATCGAGCATCAGAATAGCTTAAAATGTGTTTAGGCGATGGGCACAATTTCCCCAATGTATTTTCCCTTGGCATAGCTCCTCCCAATATGTTATGTCTCCTCAACATAAGCTTTGACCCTTTATCATTGTAACCTTTGCCGATGCATTTTACTTTTTCCAGTGTCCAGTGGGATAAGTCTTACTGATAGCATCATTGGCTATCGACAATACAAGATTTCTCCATTGCTACTAGTGTGCGTTCTACCAATGGACTTGTGTGTTAACATCGGGTTGACTTTTGTCGATAATGCAGATTTCATATTTCACATCAGAATTCCGATGAACATGAGGTATTTTTAAAAAAAAAGTAATTACGCACCATCATTATACGTAGGCTCAGGGTGCGAAAATTAGGAGGAAGCAAGCACAATTGCTATAGATAGATGCTCGACAACAACTGTACAAGAGGTAAATGGCATTCTCTTGTTCACTTTATTTCCAGTTGTAACCAACTTTAATTCCTAGTAAATGGCCCCATAAAATAGTAGGGTCTTTGCTTTCAGTTTGAATGAATTGGAATTTAATTTCAGTTTGAATGAATTGGAATTTAATTTCAGTTTGAATGAATTGGAATTTAATTTGAATGAATTAGAATTTAATTTGAATGAATTAGAATTTAATTTGAAAGAAACGGCCCTACAATTCTATGGCCTTTGCTTTTCGGGTTGGCTAAATCTTTTAAGTTTACTTTTGGTTTTTGCATTTGTCCGAAAAACTTCCATAAAAAGAGGTTCCTAATGCCTCCCTTTATAATAGTAGGGGCATGAGATTGTATTCTATCTGTATTCCTATAGCAAGAACATATTGCATGAGATTGTATTATGTATGTATTCCTATAGCAAGAATAGATGGGCATATCCCTTTCCCAGATGGTGAATTGTCCAGATCATTTGTATACCTATAGAAAGAACAGGAACAATAAGAAGGGGGGGAGCCCGAGCAAAGGGCAGAGAAGTGAGGAGCTAGGGCATATAGGTGGGTAGCCTTCGTAGCTTCTTCCCCAGCTATCCCCCCCCTATGTGGGGATGGTAAAGTCAAGTGATTTGGAGCTGCCCCTACTGGGGCCTCAATTCCCCACTACATGAATCTTGAGTTATTCCATTAAGAAAATTGCGACCAAATTGTTATCTCGAATTCCCTTGCCGAATAGTAGGGAGTTAGCAACTAGTAATCAAATTGTGACCAAATTATTAGCTCAAATTATCTCTAATTCCCTTTCCAAATAGTAGGGCGTTAGCAACTTGTTCACTTTGTTTAATGGTATCCACTTTGGCAAAATATAGATCCTCAACCTCCTTAACCTCTCTATTATGTAGCTGTCAGTTATAAAGACAAGTCACTTCATAGCTTCTAGAGGGATCAACAATTCTCTATGACTATGTTGGTAAACAGATTTGTCTCCCTTTATTTGTTTAATCTTCATGCATTATGGGTCGAGGAAAGAAAGACAAATTTTCTACCAAACAGTTGGAAAATCATTATATTGATTAACCTCTGAATTAAGGCACAACTCCCTCTAATAAATATTCAATCAGCTCCAAATTACACACAATCAATAGAATGCTTTTCACCAAAAAGCACTAAAAGGTAATTGCATCCACCAATTAATACAAAATGAATGCAAGCACTGATTCATATATAACTCTTTACATAAAGCCGACAGACTTCACATGTACACTAAAACAAAATGAAAAGCTCTTAAAGATGAAATTTGCCAATAGTTTTATGCAAATATAGAAAGTATAACAGCCCCTTCTTTGAAATAGATTTTCACAAAAACCAAACTTCAAATATCAAACACACAGATTTGAAATCGAAGAAAACTGTTAACAAGATTTTCATTCATTGATGATCATCCACTTTCTACATACACAAAGTGTTTAGCCAATTTTAAAGATAGTCTTTCCAAAAACTTAGTGAACCTGCATAAAGTCATTGTGAAACATATATATAGGTCCCCAGACCAATAGTTTTTAAACCAAAGTAAAATTAACTCGAATGAGTTAATAGAAAACTACCCTAACTACATAACCGAAATTTAAATGGACTAGAATCACTGGCAAACAACTGCCAGCAGTGCTAGTCATGTTGTATGCTCCATCTCGTTGTGATTGCTTGGGTTGGTGTTTTGGACGGACACCATCACCACCTTCGCCGCACTCCACTCTCGATGCACCTTCAAAAATTCCTAAATTATGATTACATGTGGCAAACTAATGTGAATTAATCTCTTCTTCCAGAGCTCCTTCTTTCTCTTTACCATCTGCACTTTGTCCCTGTGTGAGTCCAAGTGATCAAGACAAACTGTGAGCATTGATTCTACTTTCGAAATCCTCATAAAATCTCCCATGGCAAAGGATTGTTCCACCTTGATTTGTTTAATGTGGCTGCTAAACTGTGTCTTCTTTAAGCAATTAGACATCCACGCAACGGAGATCCTTCTGCATGGTCATCCTTAAGGCTATTAATTCACTACGCAAATTGGCTGATTCACTATGGCCCTGTTCAATAATCTGATTACGCCACTCAATGTTGTCTTTGCAAATAAACATTACGTCTTCATTTAACCCTGGCACTTGCCTTTTAGCAAGCAAATTCATCAGGCCACAACGCTGAATGTTGCGCATCTATTTTAAAATCACTAACCATTTAGCCTTCTCTTTCTGCCACGAGATTCAATTAGAATCCAATTCTTTGGTGACTGCATTAGCATCTTTAAAAATTTGGACTAAATCCGTTATGTAATTGGACCCTTGGTGCATGATCGAGGTGAGCCATTCTGAGAAGACCTCAGTGATCATCCTGTTTCGCAGAACTTCATCAAAGAATTTCTGATTACCAGATGATTTCAGGGTAAATGGCCCTGAACTTTGGGACAACGATAATGGGTTGTTCTGTAGTGCATGAATATACTAAGCCATTTGCATTAAATTTTGCTTTAACTCGGGCTTGTCTCTTTCATCCTTCCAAGTATGAGAGATAATTCATTTGGTTGAAGTCTCCAGGTGTTTCACATCCACGGCTCTGGTTCCAACCCCCAATTCAACTCGTTCAATAGCATAGTCTGCTTCTGAAATAGTAACAACATCTTTCTCGGTCGTGGGTTCAGCAATGTCTACAGTCCAATGCTTCGTATTTTCATTGAAATCAATCATAGCCTCCATTTTTAACTTTTTGGGCTTCGTGGACTTTCCCAGACATTTACTCACAACATCCTCCATTGATACTAAAATAGGGACCACATTCCTTTTCTGGGCAATTGATTCACTCAATGACTTGGGTGCTAGAGTCAGTTCCTTAGATGGTATGGCTGGAGATCCAGCTGAGGGTGGCGGTGTTGCACTGTCTACATGAGACCAGATATCAAGCGTCCCTGAATCCTGGAAGGCAGTATCTATGCCAGTTGAAACCTTGTCTATATCAGAAATAGGGGATGCCATATTGCACAGTGTTTCCTCTGCGTCCAAATCAAGAATGAGATGAGGAGCCAATAGATGAAAACTCTTCTTGGAACTCAACCTGGTAACCCAACCCCCAATAGAAAGTTCAGCCTAAGTGTCAATTTTCTCTTCTTTAATCTTTGCCTGCCTTTTTCCTGCAACAAAAATGGGAGTGTTAGTTAAAATAGAAGTTTTGCTTGTGGTATTCCTCTTCCCACTTTTGCTTCTTGAATTGGTTGCTCGTGTTGGATGAAATCCGCAACTCCTAAGCCAATTTTCTATCCTGCGAATTACATTGAAGGTGCCTGTCTGAATACTATCCTCCATATTTTTTCTCCAATCCACCTATGGAAGAGGTTCCTTATGTACCCGCTTCATAAACTCAGAAACAAGTATATCTTCATCATCAGTGGTGACACCTGAAGTATCCAATGGCAATTTCATGTCATGAATTTGCTTCAAGGTTAACCTGGACCAACTCCTTTTCCTTACTTCAAATTCATCCTGGGAACCCTCCCAATAATCCTCCAACTGAGGAACATGCTGATCAGGCACCATCTTCTTCACGTATTGAGCAATGAAACCTTTACTATCAAAATTATTTCTTTTCACAAAGGTCTTCAAATGAAACCTTTTAAATTCTAGCTCAAAATTCAACACATCAGAGATAGACCTACAACTGTAATGGCCTAAATCAATGGGGAAAATCCCACTTGTGTCGGAGTCCTCACCATAATCCTTTGCGACATAGGCAAGCTGCCTGGAAATTTTGATCAAAATACAGGAGTTTGAAACATACCTGGGTAGCCTAAAGGTTTCACCTTTAAATCCTCCAACCCTTAGGTAAGTGAAGTGACTAAACTATGTAAAGAAACCACTGTATATGTTAACAAGTTCAACAGCTTCTGCAAACATCCTTCTATGCAAGTTACCTTGTAATTCAAAGGTCAATCTCCCATCACAAATATCATTCCAACAGAGATAATCATCAACATGCCCTTTTAAAGTCAAAATAGGATAATACTCATAAATTCTTATGCCTTGAACCCATTTTGCATGGGACAATCCAGACCATTCTATCACACAGGCAAGCATATATAACAGGTAGGAAGACATATACAAGTTAGGCATTCAAAGATAATTACTCAAACCTTCGTGTAACCTTTCCGCGATAACAATTCCCCAGTTGATGAACCAATTTTTATCTAGAGTGACCTGGATGAATAAATACATCTAGTCCTCCCAAAAGAAAGAGTGGGAATTACCCTTTACTATGCTTAACAATATTACCAAGTCTCGGATTGCGGGAATTAAATGCTCACGGGTTAGAGGTCTCGGCAACATTGAGCCTCCTTTTTGGAATCTTAGAAGCCAATTCTGTGCAATAACAATTCTGTAATACTGCTTTTTCTTAAAGAAAATTCCATAGGTTTCCCAATCATCCAATCTTCATAGGGTTCCAAGTGTGGCATACCCATGACTGCCATTACTGTCTATCTATCAATGGATAACAAAACCTCACCATTGTTTTTCCTTATGCATCTATTACCCTTTTCATAATGATTCATACATTCTAAAACTAATTTAGGGCAAGGAGTAGCTATGGGAAATGCGGCTGCTTCTAATAATCCTCTCTATGCAATATCTCTCATCATAGGATCTGTGGCTAGGTTCCTTACTCTTTCTAGAAAAACATCTAAATCCAGTTGAACTAATGTTGTGTCACCTAGTTTCGGTAAAGAGTTTACAAGGGAAGACAAGTTCACTAATTTGGGCAAAGTAGGCCTCATGCCTAGCTCATGATTTTCCCCAATTACCCTCAGCAAAGAAGGAAAGGGAAAATGAAAACAAACAACAAACAAAATACCCGGATCTTTTAAAGCAAACTGCAACAATTGAGAAAGTTGTTGAACATACCTTCCTCTGACATCTGCAAATCCCTATCGTAGTCTATTTCTCCCGCTCCAAAAACTTCTTCTCAAAACTTTCCAAAGAAAATGATAATCTCAACATGACAACTACTTAGTTTTAAAGCCGAGAAAATCTTACCCATCATTACCAAAAACTGTCTTCATTACTCTTCGTTCGTGTGACCTTACTTTGAAAGGATTGCACTAGAGCATGCTTTAAATGCTAAGTCACTTCACTTATGACACTATGGATCTTCACACATACTTGCTATAAATGACAGATTTCAAATCATTGAAGAAAGAATATTCCTCCCCTCTGCAGTCGTTTATCATATCCTAAAAGTCTGTGTCGTCACCTCGTGGCAAGTCACATGTCTTCCAAGAAGCCTATACATCAAACTCTGAACTTTGTGAAGTAATCACGACACAACATTCACAAGACAAATCTTGAACCTTGAACCTTGAACCTAAAAGGATCAAGTTCAAGGTTCAAAGAATGCAAAATGCCAACAAGGACTAGTAAAGACTTAATACTACATGGAAGAACAAGACATTCAAAACAATGCCCGTTGAACTTTGAACCTTGAACCAAAAGGTTCAAGTTCAAGGTTCAAGTTCAATGCAGTGAAACTTAAATGACATAACAATGGCCGAGTTACATGAGGAAGGTATGGAAATGACTTGACCAATGGATTAGATGGGCATTACTTCTAACAAGGACACATATGGAATGGAAATTTCTCTATGGGCCCAACAATGGCTCTGCATGGGGACTGGAACTTGTAAAGTACCAAGCAATAAATCTCAAAATCTCTCATTTCACAAAACAATTTACTCCAAGGTTTGACTCAGAACAAAAACTGATACACCTAGATTAACACAACAAAAATGTATGTACAAACTGACAGGGGATGCCTGTTTACAACTGATACAATTTTAAGTCTTGCCCATTATAAGAAAGGGGTAATTCAAAACCATCCTGGTAAGCTAGTTTAAAAGAATTGGGTCCCTTTACCTCGTGAATCACATAAGGCCCCTTCCATAGTGACTCAAATTTTCCATGAGCACCTTTTGGCTCTCTCCTTTTATCCCATAATAACACTAGGTCCCCTTTCATGTACTTTCTAGGCCTTTCTTTCTGATCAAAAATCTTTTTAACCCTCATTTGATGTTCTGTAATCTTGTCAACTAGCTTTTCCCTTTCTTCTTCAATCTTGGTTAAGTACATAATTCATTTTTCAAGAGAGCTCTGAAAAAATGCATCTTCTATCACCGTCTATAGTTTAGAAGTTGCTAATTCTAAAGGAAGAGAGAGTTGTGCACCAATACCATATACCAGCTCAAATGGTGACATTCCTATGGCCCATTTTGGTGAAATTCGATCTGCCCATAATGCTTCATGCAACTTCTTATGCTAATCCCTGAACTTCTCACTGACCAACTTTGTCATGATGTTGATCAAATTCTTGTTACTTGATTCTACCTGACCATTACCCTGCGGATGATAATCAAAGGCATGTGCCAAAGAAATTCTGTGATCATAACAAAATAAGCTTAACTCAGATGAAGAGAAATTTGATGCATTATCTGTGACTATTTTCTGAGGGACTCCAAACCTAACAAGAATATTATCCTTAAGGAACGTACACACAATCTCTGAAGTGGTTTTTTTTACAGGGATAGCTTCCACCGACTTAGTGAAATAATCCGTTGCTGTTAATATGTGAGTGTGCCCCACACTGGAAATGGGGCTCAAAGAACCAATGAAATCTAATCCCCACTGTTTAAATGGTTATTCAATTACCACAGGTCTCAAAGGCAAGGCGGCTAACTGGGGTTTACCTATAAACAACTTGCACTTCTCACACCTCGCCACCCAGGTGTATGCATCCTTGAACATTCTCGGCTAGTAGTAACAATTACTCAAGATTTTATATGCAGTAACCGTAGAAGAGAAATGACCCCGCATGCTTCATTATGAAAAGTTTTAAATAGAGCTTCTTGTTGCGGTTTATCCACACATCGGAGGAAAGTACCATCTAAGCCTTTCTTGTACAATATGTTATTAGAGATGACGTACTTTGCAGCTTTCAACCTTAAATTTCTTTTTTCCCTAGGAGAAAGATGATCTGGGCAGTCTCCATACGTAAGATAATACGCCACATTGGGGAACCAAGAATCCTAATGATCGACGAATAGGGTTAAAGGTAAACTGTCCTCTTCTTTAAACTCATTCTCTGCCATAAATCTATAGAGGCCTTGTCCTCTAACCAGTTTAGTGGGCTTGATATCCAAATTGAATTCTTGAATCTTGGAGACCCAAGATGCTCTATTGTTGATGCCAACATCTTTTTGAGTTAAAATAGCTTTTACTGCAGAATTGGGAACAAAAACAATTGGATGTGAATGAAGTATGTAATACCTGAATTGCTTCACAACTTTTACCACTACATAGGCCTGCTTCTCTATCTATGAGTATTTTAACTCATGCTTTTTCAGGGGAATACTCATGAAGGAAATCGGCACCTCTTCATTATCCTCACCCTTCTATACCAAAATCTTGGACATAGTATGCTCTGATGCATAACAATAAATAATAAAGTCCTTATTAAAGTCTGGATTTACCAAGGTAGGTGCATGTGTGATTGCCCTTTTAATCTCTTCAAAATCCTTTCTGTTAGTTTCATTCCACTTAAAGGCTACCTTTTCACTCATCATATTCACAATGTATTTAGTAGTTTCAACAAAATCAGGAATAAAACGCCTTAGGAAGTTCACCTATCCAAAGAGAGACCTTACTCCATTTCTATTTGAGGGGAGACTGAGCTGATGTATTTCTTTTACCCTCTGTGGATCAACCTTTACTCCCTCCTGTGAAATGATATGTCCTAGAATTTTTCCTTTCGTGACACCAAAAACATAATTTTTAGGGTTTAATGATACCCCATGCTCTCTACATCTCACTAGAACTTTTCTCAAATCCCGCACATGATGCTTCCTTTTTTTGGAGAAAACAGTTAAATCATCTAAACACACCATAATAATCTTATCCCTCAAATGTCCGAAAGAAAGATCCAAATAATCTAAACACACCATAATAATCATGTCCCTCAAATTGCCCTTTGAAACGTTGCCCCTGCATTAATCAACCCAAAAGGCATTCTGTTATATGCAAAGGTACCCTAGGGGGTTATAAAGGTTGTCTTGTGTTGATCTTGCTCCACCACACTAATTTGATTATACCCAAAGAAGTCGTCCAGTATGGACATCATCTCGGACCCCGAAACAGTTTGTAAAATATGATCCATTGTAGGCAGGGGGTAATTGTCTTTCAAACTTGCTTGGTTTAAGTTTCTAAAATCGACACAGATTCATATCTCACCATTTTTCTTCTGAACAAGAACTATGTTTGCAATCCAAGTAGAGTGATGCAAAGGATAAATAATTTGGGCCTTCAACATTTTGTCAACCTCATGAAAAATTGCTTCTGCTACCTTTGGATTAAAATTTCTTAACTTCTGCCGAAAAGGATTGGCATCTAGTTTCAAAGGAATTTGATGTTGGAACTTACCATCCCTGAAATTATTCAAATTATCAGAGCTCCATGCAAAAACATCTTTAAACTCAACCAAAAAATTGACGAACTTCCTTTTCTCCTCTACAGAACAACATTTTCCCAGATTAACAAATTTAGGATCTTCATTGGTACCAATGTTAATTTGCTCATACTCACAAGAGTTTTGAATTACAGGGGGTTCTTTTTCCTTTTGTTTAACATATCCATCTTTCCTGTCGAAAAGGTGTTGAAGAGAAACTAAACCCTTTGGGATTTTATTTCCTTTTAACTGCAACATTCCATCATGTAGTTCTTCAAGTGTATTGGGAGAAAACTCTTTACAACTCATCTCTGACCCCTCATAAAACAAGGATGTAAAAATGTCAGCACATTGTAGAAATTTTTGAATCTGTTTATCATTTTCAAACACCTGCCAGGATTTAGAATTATCAGGCACACTGGGTCTATAAACTAGTTCAACCCTGTAAGTGTCGGTTGTGAAATCTGGGTGTGGTACCAGCAAGGATGCAGATACCACCAAAGAATCAGCCTTCGAGTTAAACTCCCTAGGAATGGCCTCAACTGAAAAAGAATCTAAGGCTTCAATCTCATCCCAAACACGATTCCTATAATTTCTCAATCTCTCATTTTTGACAGCAAATAGGCCCCTCACTTGTTTAACAATAAGTTCAGCGTCACCTCTCACCTTCAACTTTTTGATTTGCAATCTCCTCGCTTCAACCAAACCTAATAACAAGGCCTCATATTTGGCCGTATTATTCATGTTTTGGAATTCCAATTTGAAAGAATAAGGAATGACCTTTCCGTGGGGAGGTATCAATACGACCCCGACCCGTGATCCAAAAGATGAACAACTCCCATCAAATTCCATAGACCAAAGTTCATCAGACATACCTGAATCCGTTAACATACTCTCATCTTCAGGATCATTCGATATCATGTAATTACCAAAGCCACAATCCTGGTACAAAATTTGAGCTTTTGGATCATCTGAGGGAAAAACTGTGTATTTGGCCTTTGTTTCAGGGTGCAAAAGGACTCTCTGTTTTCCAACTGTGATCATTGTTTGAGACCAATCCATCCTAATTTCCCCTCCCATGTCTTTACAGAAGGTGCGACTCAACAACATGCCATAGCTAGTAGGGATGTCAGCCACTAGGATTGTCAACTTGATTCTCTTGGCAGGGTGTGCCACTAAAGCGACCCACGCATCCTTAATTTGCCCTAATAAAGGAACCTGCTTGGAGTCCATGGAGTAACATTTGCCAAAGGTCTTTGTTAGAGTTAAACCTAAAGCTGTTGCTATGACTGAGGGCATGACATTGTTAGATGCTCTTGAATCTATTATACAATTACTCAACTTGTGCCCATTAATATATAAGGACACGTAGAAAGGTTCTGGTTTATTTTCAAAATTGGGTTCAAGCAAATCGGCTTGTAGAGGGATAGTCTCTAATGAGCCTTCGGGGATTACTAAAGCAGGACTAACATTATCATGTGCTTGAGAATTAGTACTCATGGGTGTTTGGGTTTCACTTGCTAAAGCATGGGCATCATTCCCTTTGACAAATTCAACCAATCTATCTAGCTCCTTCAGGTTTAATTTCAAATACTTAGCCGGAGTAATCTGAACACAAGATGTCTTGTAAAATTCAATGATATCAAAAGGGTTAGTAAAAGAATCAGAACTCAAAGAAGCAACCTCTTGAACAATTTTTGATATACCTCCATGATGGGTCAAAATTTCCTTTCCTTTCATAGTGTTGTGGATGGGTGTTACAACATCTTGAGATTTCAAATTCTGTTGAGTTCTTGTAAGAATTGCGTATGAGGAATCTTCCAAAGAGACCAACATGTTTCCTCCCCTTTCTGAGTCGGAGACATATTCCATTTAATAAATTTCAGAGTCACCAGGCATACTTTGGGAACTTCCTTCATCAGCTTCTAAGATTGTTTCACCTTTACTGATCATTTGGGAAAAACGAACCAACTCTAGACATGAAGAACCATCATGCTCGTTAGTTAAATGAAACACACAAGAGTTTACCTTGAGGGGTGGTGCTTCAATAGCAAGTCTTAGTTGTATAGGGGGTAGTTGTAATTGTCTTCCTCCACCTCCTCCCTGTTGATTAGGATATCTCTTAGGAATGTCTTGATATGGTTGGGAATAGGAAGTACTTGCTTTAGGAGTTTGCCTCTTTAGGGAAATTACATCATTCATTAACCATTGGATAACACAATCTGAGGAAGTAGTTGGTTGGGAATTAGAGGTTTGTACTTCTCTTTTCCATTTTCCCACAGTGATCAAATCATCCACTAATTCAACTGTGAGATTTTTAGCGGCATTCAAATCTGCAACCCTTTGCCTATGAATCAAGAAACTTATTTCAGAGGGCATAGAATTAATAAAAAAAAATTGAGATTATCATCTGAAGGTTTTTGGTTAACCAGAATCTTGTGTAGGGTCTTATCAAATCTCGCTACAAAGTCCCTCATGGATTTAGGAAGCTCCTTTTTCAACTGGGATAACTGAGCTAGGAGGGAGTGTTCGTCTTCAGCTACCTTAAATCTAGCTTCAAATCTTGTCTTCAAATCCTGCCAGGTCATTATCACACTATTCGGCAAGTGATAAAACCAATCAGCTACCACTCATGTCAATGTCTAGATAAATAGCCTGATAGCCACATCTTCATGTTGAACCGCTATTACTCCACAGGCTACACTGAAAGCATTCAAGTGCTCATCTACAGTGACTATCCCATCCCCGCTAAATTTAGGTAAATGATCTCTAGAAGCTTTTAGCAAGGGATTAAGGTTCAAACCTAAATTCAACGGGCCTACAACTGCCCCCCACGGGTTATTGGCTGCCATTGGGAGTATGATATTAAGAGGAGTAGTGTTAAATGAAATTGGTAAGGCAACACTATGCAGGACCAAAGCTTGGCAAACTGGAGATGCAGGTGATGATGGTAATGAGGATGGAGGTCTACTTGTTGCCCTTCATTGAGACGAGAAGGTAGGGTGGTAAGTTAAATTCTGCAGTTCTTCAAAGATGGGATCAGAACCCCCCCCTTCTTTGGGATCTAGTATATGGCTTGGAGTCCAGTGTGGAACAATTAGGGTAAGAAACATCTGGGATACTGTAGTTGATTATCAGGGACATGAATAAAGAAAACCCTAGGAACAACCACCCTTTCAAAGACTAACACAGGCTGATCCGCTTGTCTTTCTGTTTCACTAAGAAGAGCACTTATTCTATCATATTCTGCTCGACTTCTTCTATGCCTCCAGGCTAGAGTATCCAACTCAGAGGTAATGTTACTTTGCTCTTCTTGTACCCAGTTTAAATTTGGTTGCAAAATAGGCAAAAACCCTTCAAGAGGCAATACCATTAATGAAGAACAAAGCATAACTGTAATGATGACCTTGTTTTACAATCAATTGTTCTTATCCCTCCCCAGTAGAGTCGCCAAAAATTTGTTGGTAAACAGATTTGTCTCCCTTTATTTATTTAATCTTCATGCATTATGGGTCGAGGAAAGAAAGACAAATTTTCTACCAAACAGTTGAAAAATCATTATATTGATTAACCTCTGAATTAAGGTACAACTCCCTCTAATAAATATTCAATCAGCTCCAAATTACACACAATCAATAAAATGCTTTTCACTAGAAAGCACTAAAAGGTAATTGCATCCACCAAACAATACAAAATGAATGCAAGCACTGATTCATATATAACTCTTTACATAAAGTTGACAGACTTCACATGTACACTAAAACAAAATGAAAATCTCTTAAAGATGAAATTTTCCAATAGTTTTATGCACATATAGAAAGTATAACAGCTCCTTTGAAATAGATTTTCACAGAAACCAAACTTCAAATATCAAACATAGATTTGAAATCGAAGAAAATTGTTGACAAGATTCTAATTCATTGATGATCATCCACTTTCTACATACACAAAGTGTTTAGCCAATTTTAAAGATAGTCTATCCAAAAACTTAGTGAGCCTGCATAAAGTCATTGCGAAACATATATATAGGTCGCCAGAACAATGGTTTTTAAACCAGAGTAAAATTAACTCGAATGAGTCAATAGAAAACTACCCTAACTGCATAACCGAAATTTAAATGGATTAGACTCACTGGCAAACAACTGCCAGCAGTGCTAGTCATGTCGTCTGCTCTATTTCAGTGTGATCGCTCGGGTTGGTGTTTTGGACGGACACCATCACCACCTTTGCCACACTCCACTCTCAATGCACCTTTGAAAATTCCTGAATTACGGTCACATGTGGCAAACTGATGTGAATTACTCTATGCTTCCAGAGCTCCTTCTTTCTCTTTACCCTATGTGAGTCCAGGTAATCAAGACAAACTATGAGCATTGATTCTACTTCAGAAATCCTCATAAAATCTCCCACGACCAAGGATTTTTCCACCTTGATTTGTTTAATGTGGCTACTAAATTGGTTAATCATCTCTGTAGTATCTTCCAGAGTTTGGCTATCTTCTTTAAGCAATTGGACATTGACGTAGCGGAGATCCTTCTGCATGGTTGTCCTTAAGGCTGTTAATTCACCATGCAAACTGGCTGATTCACTATGGCCCTATTCAATAATCTGATTATGCCACTCAATGCTCTCTTTGCAAATAAACATTACGTCTTCATTTAACCCTAGCACTTGCCTTTTAGCAAGAAAATTCATCAGGCCATAATGCGGAATGTCACGCATCTGTTTTGAAATCACTGCCCATTTAGCCTTCTCTTTCTACCACGAGATTAAAATAGAATCCAATTATTTGGTGACTACATTAGCATCTTTAAAAATTTGGACTAAATCTATTATGTAATTAGTCCCTTGGTGCATGATCAAGGTGAACCATTCTGAGAAGACCTCAGCGATCATCCTATTTCGCTGAACTTCATCAAAGAATTTCTGATTACCAGGTGATTTCAGGGTAAATGGCCCTGAACTTTGGGACAACGGTAATGAGTTGTTCTGCAGTGCATGAATATACTGAGCCATTTGCATTAAATTCTGCTTTAACTCAACCTTGTCTCTTTCGTCCTTCTAAGTATGAGAGATAATTCATTTGGTTGAAGTCTCTAGGTGTTTCACATCCATGGCTCTGGTTCCGACCCCCAAATCAACTCGTTCAATAGCATAGTCTGCTTCTGAAACAATAGCAACAACTTTGTCGGTCGTGGGTTTAGCAATGTTTGCAGTCCAATGCTTCGTATTTTCATTGAAATCAATCATAGCCTCCATTTTTAGCTTTTTGGGCTTCGTGGACTTTCCTAGACATTTACTCATAGAATCCTCCATTGATACCAAAATAGGGATCATGTTCCTTTTCTAGGTAATTGATTCACTCAACCACTTGGGTGCCAGAGTCAGTTCCTTAGATGGTATGGGTGGAGATCCTTCTTAGGGTGGCGGTGTGGCATTCTCTACATGAAACCGCATATCAAGCATCCCTGAATCCTGGAAGGTAGTATCTATGCCAGTTGAAACCTTGTCTTTATCAGAAATAGGGGATGCCATATTGCACAATGTTTCCTCTGCATCCAAATCAAGAATGAGATGAGGAGCTGGTAGATGAAAACTCTTCTTGGACCTTGACTTAGTAACCCGACCCCCAATAGAAAGTTTAGCCTCAGTGTCAATTTTCTCTTCTTTAATCTTTGCCTACCTTTTTCCTGCAACAGAAACGGGAGTGTTAGTTAAAATAGAAGTTTTGCTTGTGGTATTCCTCTTCCCAATTTTGCTTCTTGAATTGGTTGCTCGTGTCGGATGAAATTGGCAACTCCTAAGACAATTTTTTGTCCTGCGAATTACATTGAAGGTGCGTGTCTAAATACTATCCTCCATCTTTTTGCTCCAATCCACCTCTGGAAGAGGTTCCTTATGTACCCGCTTCATAAACTCAGAATCAAGTATATCTTCATCATCAGTGGTGACACCTGAAGTATCCAATGGTAATTTCATGTCATGAATTTGCTTCAAGGTTAACCTGGACTAACTCCTTTTCCTTACTTCAAATTCATCCTGGCAACCCTCCCAATAATCCTCCAACTGAGGAACATGCTGATCAGGCACCATCTTCTTCACATATTGAGCAATGAAACCTTTACTATCAAAATTATATCTTTTCACAAAGGTCTTCAAATGAAACCTTTTAAATTCTACCTCAAGATTCAGTGCATCCGAGATAGACCTGCAGCTGTAATGGCCTAAATCAATGGGGAAAATCCCACTTGTGTCGGAGTCCTCACCATAATCCTTTGTGACATAGGCAAGCTTCCTAGAAATTTCGATCAAAATACAAGAGTCTGAAACATACCTGGGTAGCCTAAAGGGTTCACCTTTAAATCCTCCAACCCTTAGGTAAGTGAAGTGACTAAACTGTGTAAAGAAACTGTCATAGATGTTAACAAGTTCAATAGCTTCTGCACACATCCTTCTATGCAAGTTACCTTGTAATTCAAAGGTCAATCTCTTAGCAAAAATAAAATTCCAATGGAGATAATCATCAACATGCCCTTTTAAAGTCAAATTAGGATGATACTCATAAATTCTTATGCCTTGAACCCATTTTCCACGGAACAATCTAGACCATTCTCTCACACAAGCAAGCATATATAACAGGTAGGAAGACATATAAAAGTTAGGCATTCCAAGTTAATTACTCAAACCTTTGTGTAACCTTTCCACGATAACAGTTCAGCAGTCAATGAACCGATTTTTATCTAGAGTGACCTGGATGAAGAAATACATCCAATCCTCCCAAAAGAAAGAGTGGGAGTTACCCTTTACTCTGCTTAGCAATATTACCAAGTCTTAGATTGCAGGAACTAAATGCTCATGGGTTAGAGGTCTCGGCAGCCTTGAGCCTCCTTTTTGGAATCTTAGAAGCCAATTCCATGCAATAACAGTTCTGTAATACTGCTTTTTCTTAGAGAAAATTCCATAGGTTTCCCAATCATCCAATCTTCATAGGGTTCCCAGTGTGGAATACCCATGACTGCCATTACTATCTATCTATCAATGGATAACAAAACCTCACCATTGTTTTTCCTTATGCATCTATTACCCTTATCATAATGATTCATACATTCTAAAACTAATTCAGGGCAAGGAGGAGTTGTGGGAAATGTGGCTGCTTCTAATAATCCGCTCTATGCAATATCTCTCATCATAGGATCTACGGCTGGGTTCCTTACTCTTTCTTGAAAAACATCTAAATCCAGTTGAACTAATGTTGTGTCACCTAGTTTCAGTAAAGAGTTTACAAGGGAAGACGAGTTCACTAATTTGGGCAAAGTAGGCCTCATGCTTAGCTCATGATTTTCCCCAATTACCCCAGGCAAAGAAGGAAAGGGAAAATGAAAACAAACAACTAACAAAATACCCAGATCTTTTAAAGCAAACTGCAACAATTGAGAAAGTTGTTGAACATACCTTCCTCTGACATCTGCAAATCCCTATCACAGTCTATTTCTCCCACTCCAAAAACTTCTTCTCAAAACTTCCCAAAGAAAATGATAATCTCAACGTGACAACTACTTAGTTTTAAAGCCAAGAAAATCTTACCCATCATTACCAAAAATTGTCTTCATTACTCTTCGTTCGTGTGACCTTACTTTGAAATGATTGCACTAGAGCATGCTTTAAATGCTAAGTCACTTCACTTCTGACACTACGGATCTTCACACATACTTGCTATAAATGACAGATTTCAAATCATTGAAGAAAGAATATTCCTCCCCTCTGCAATCGTTTATCATATCCTAAAAGTCTGCGTCGTCACCTCGTGGCAAGTCACATGTCTTCCAAGAAGCCTATACATCAAACTCTGAACTTTGTGAAACAATCGCGACACAAAATTCACAAGACAAATCTTGAACCTTGAACCTTGAACCTTGAACCTAAAAGCTTCAAGTTCAAGGTTCAAAGAATGCAAAATGCTGACAAGGACTAGTAAAGACTTAAAACTGCACAGAAGAACAAGACATTCAAAACAACGCCCGTTGAAATTTGAACCTTGAACCAAAAGGTTCAAGTTCAACGCATTGAAACTTAAATGACATAACAATGGCTAAGTTACATGAGGAATGTATGGAAATGACTTGACCAACGGATTAGACGGTGTAAAGCGGAAAAATCAAACCCTAGTCGTTCTCCCCTCCCCAACTCCAAGGAGAGAGAAGGGAGAGTCACTAGGGTTGATGGTTTTCACTTAGGAGGGAATTTACATTCAAAAGATGGGTTGAAACCCACAAGATCCAATCCCATGCAATGCAAGATTGGATTCTAAATGAGTTTCAAGGGTTAAGACATCAAGGATACCCTCTTTTGTAAAGAAATGTAGATAGGATGATTGAACTAAGAATGCATGTAAAATAGGAAAGATTCGCTTATAAACAGAGATAGAGATACAGGATGAAGCTGCGGACCTGGAATTGGTAGTAAAATGTCAAGACGGTGCTGTTTTGCAAATTTGAGCGAAAGTTGACGGGACGATGGCACCCGGCGTGCACACGGTCCTCCGAAAAATCCGCGAAACGAAGGTGGATCTGTTCATCTCTGCACAAGGATTCCAGATCTTCAATTACAGCTGCGTACCTGCAACCTACACAAAGAAAAGAGAGGACAATTGGGGGGTTAGGGATGAGGGGTTTGCCTTTAGGTCAAACTCCGGTTTTGGAATTAACCAAGAAATGAGAATGCTGTAAATGTAAATGTTTGTAATGTAAACAAGTACTGATACCTTGTTGTAAGAATGTTTGTATTCTTACATGCGAAGCTGTAATGTATGTAGTATGTTGTATGTTGTATGTGATCTCCTCTTCAATGGTTGAATCCTTGTCTTGAATGCAACACCTAGCCTTGAATGGAGACTTAGAATGCTCAATTGCTTGAAGGAATGCTTGAATGCTTGAATGTTTGAATGTTTGAATATCGCTTCCGCGTCTTTGCACACATATGTCCTCCTCTTTCTCTCTCTTTCTAGGAGAGGAAAAGTAGTTTATATACTTGTCAATTAGGGCTGATAGACTGATTTTCCGGACCTTAGGCTGACCAGGAAACATTATTTTCCAATTTGCAAACTTAAAGACCCGAAGCCCCATAAGAGACCGGGCCCAAAATAGGGCCAGGGACCAGGGCGCTGGGCGCCATGGTCCTGGGGGACCAGGGCGCTGGGCACCCTAGTCCTGAAGGACCAGGGCGTAGGGCGCCATGGTCCCACCTCCAGGGACAACAGGGTGCAAGGAGGATCAGGCCAGGGTGCTGAAAAATGCAGTTTTTGATGTCATGAACAAGTTTCGGGGTCTCCATTCAGGTTCAACGTTGCGCCACCATCGTGAAGACCCAAATGCAGTCAAAATTGCAAGTGTCACAATTTTAGGATGCTACATTTAGCCCCCACTTTAGTGGGAGTATAAGCATACGCCCATACTTCCAGTAAAGTACAAGGAAACAGCATTGAAAAACTTTCACCATGTCAAGGAGGCAAGATACACCAAGCCCCCAGTGGACCAAGGATCTTATGATTTCGATTGACAAAGTAAAAGGGAAGATCATGAGGGAGAACCATGACTGTCAGTAGTAAGGTTCCCTCACTATGAGTCATGCAAGGAAGATATCAAAATTTTCAAGGCAAAGCTAAATTTGTCAAGAAATTTTCAAGTATCTTGAAAAGATATGGACGGGATGTATGCCCCCCTACGTTAAAGCGATCGCACACGCCTCACCGGGGGTGATTGCTTTAAGGTAGTGATACATATAAGAAATGAGAAAGGAGCATGTTACCACAAGGATTTAGCCCCCAAGTGTGAGATAATCCCAAGGATAATAGACACAAAACACAGAGCACAAGGTGACTTTGCTTTCCTCGGGGTCAGTATGCTGTGTGATAATTCATGTATATCATATGTATGTATGCATAATTGTTCTTCATTCCCCAATCAAGGAAGGTCACCTAGAAGAAGGGAACACATGTGTCTTTTGAGTCAACATGAGAGAGACCAAAAGAGATCTCAATGTTTTGCATCGTCCCCAAGTAGACAACACTAAGGACAACAAATAGAAGAATAAGAATAACACATAGAAGAAGTAACAAAAGAGATCAAGAGTGGAGGAGAGAGTCTGCTATGCTAATGAACTAGTCTAGCACGTCATCTACCCCTCAATCTTGTTGATCAATATTTTGGGAAGGCAGGAAACACGCTAGAGGAGGAACATCCAACACAGCAGATGGAGCTATCACAAGGTCCAAACAAGGGCTATGTTCATGTTCCGAGCCACGTTGTTCTTGTCTAGGAGCTAGGATAAGTGCTTTAGAAAATTCGTTAGATAAATGGTTATCAACATCAACATATTCATATTCACTATCAGAATGAACAGAAGTAACATTTTCATCATGCATAACATTTTCATCTATATCATCATCAAGATTTATAAAAATAGGATCTTTAACTCACACCGGATCAAGACCATCATGCACCTTATGTTTAGGAGATTTCGGCTCAATCGTCGGCTGAGGAGAAAATGGAATAATACTAGCTGAAGGTGTTTTTGGGGATTGGAAAGTTTGAGAAGCAGTTGCCTAAGCTCTAAGATGACACTTTCATCGGCGTTCACATGCAGAACGATTTCGTCTAGTCTTAGTAGGAAGTTGAGAAGATTGAGGAGGAGGAATGTTTTCATCCTTATCACTTGGGTGTTTAGGTTGTGGTCTCTTAGGTTGAATAATAGGAGAAGACGAAGGTCTCTTCTCTCCATAAGAGGAAGGAGGAGGAACCGCTCCATACAAAGGAGGAATATTTGTTTTAGGAAGGAGACCAAGCCCATCATGACGAGGAGGTATAGGTCTACTTTTAGGAAGTTTATTAGATATAGGCATAGTCACATCCATAGGGATGGGTTAGGAATCTCCTTGAGGAAAGACATTAGTTTTATCTTTCAAAGGAAGAACTTCCTTCTCAAGAATGATAGGAATATCAAGTTTGGGTGTTCTAGGTTCACTTAGAGATAGGATCATATCTTTTTTCCACTTTTGATAAGATTTAAAAAGATGATCACTCCGCAGTGGAAGAGATTGAAATTGTTTAGGCCAAAAATAATCAATAGGAATGCTAGAAGTTCTTTCAGCTGGTTTAAAGAAGCTATGATTGATAGTAACAACTTCACCATTATGGGGAAATTTCAAGCACTTGTGAATAGGAGAAGCAATAGCTTTCATGGAAGATAGCCAAGGATAGCCTAGCTTCACACCAAATTGTTCGGATGATGGAATAATAGCAAAGTCCACATCAAGGGATTTGTTATGGACCTCAATAGGTAATGTAATAGAACCAATTGTAGGAGAAGAAAATGCATCAAATAATTTCACAACCACATTTGTTTCGTCATAGATCACTTGATTCAATTGCAAAGTAAAAAGAAATTCTTCAGTAATGACATTAACCATGCAAGAAGGATCAATAAGCACGCCACGACAAGGTATATTCTTGACTTTTGCAACTATATATAAAGGACCATCAGGAGCCCTGATAGTTTCACTGGAATCAAATGTGATGGAAGGTTCTTTAAGGATTTTCTGCTGTTCCACAAAGTTAATCACATTCAGAGTCATAGACACGAGATCATCAGGTGAGATAGAGGAATCAGTAGTATCAATCGCATTAGAGGTATGAGAAGGCAATGGATCAGTAAAAATATTAAGATTTTGGTTAGGAGGAGCTACAGATGTGTTGCCTTTATCATTCACACCAGAAACAAAGATAGTATTATTATCAATCAAATCTTGAATTTTACCCTTTAAAGCAAAACATTTTTCAGTATCATGCCCAGGATGGCGATGAAATTGACAAAAAGATTTGTTATCAAAATAGGGTGAATTAATCTTTGCAGGATCTATTTGCCTTATAGGAGGAAGAGTAAGCACATTTTGTTCCAATAACTTATTCATAATACTATGCAATGATTCATTCAAAGGAGTAAACTTTCTTTCTTTCTTGAAAAACTTAGAAATAGGAGGCACACCTGATGCTGCATTCACATTGTTGTTGATGATGTTTTCATTGAATTTAATAGACTCTCTGTTCGGTTTAAACTTCGCAAATGGTTGTTGACTACTATCACCCTTATCACTCAGAGCCATAGGATTTGCTTGTTCCATTTGACTCACAGTCAGTTGATAATTGTGAAGAGTTGCGCACAACTGTTGGAAAGAAGTAAACTCAAAAAATAGAAGTTTTTCTCTAATATCTTTTTGTAAATTAGAAATAAAGATTCTTTGAATATCATTGTCAGGTACTGGAAAAGAAATTTGAGCATACAAATGCTTATATCTACCAATGAAATCAGTAACTCTTTCTTTAACACCTTGTTTACAATGCATTAAATCAATCAAAGTAACTTTAGGACTTATATTGTTTTGAAATTGTTGAATAAAAGCATTTGCAAGTTGTTTGAAAGAAGTAATAGAATAAGAAGGGAATGAGCAATACCATTGTAGGGCTTTATCTCTTAATGTTCTAGTAAACAATTTTGCAAGCAACCTTTGGTCATAAGCAAAATCAGTACATATTGTTTTAAACATCTTAACATGTGTTAGAGGATCACCCTTACCATTATAAAGCTCCAAATGCGGAATTTCAACATGTTTAGGGGGAATAGCTCGGACAATGTCAAGAGAAAGTGGGCTCGCAACATCAAATGTGGGCACACTAAACTTAGATTGATTCATAGAGGCAATTTGTTGCTGTAAAGAAGAGATAGTTTGTGCAAGATTGTTAATGGTCGCTTCAGTCAAAGAGTTCATATTAGACGTGTTAAATTGTGATGGAGGTGTTATGTTATTGAAAGAAGGTAGAGAGTAAGGTGGCGGGACACTATGATAGTTAGTCATAGGAGATGATTGGAAAGGAGGAACACTACAAGGAGGAATGGAATGGTTAAATGAATTGCCCCCTTGTGTCATGTTCATTTGTGGAGATATAATAGGAACACTCATTGAAGGAATGAATGAAGAAGTTGGATTGATTGAAGAGGAAGGATTGCCCCCATGACTGGTGATCATAGGGGGAATGTCTTGTATTGAAGTAGTCATTATGTTTGATGTAAAAGTAGGTATACTAGCAATAGAAGTCGTCAAAGGAATAGAATGATTGACTTGAGTAGGAGGTTGTGTATAACCTAAGGTTTCGGCACAACTTTTCGTAGGCATCACATTCGAATCCACAATGTGTGCAATACCACGCAAAATATCAATTCCATTCTTATCACTTTGAACCATACGTTTTAGACCCTCAATTAATGAAAGAGCTTCGCTATCGGGGTATTCTTGAGACATCCACTGTCGAAAATCATCAAATTGGTTATCCAATTTTGAAAGTTGTTCTACAGAAACCTCATGGAGAGCTTCTTCATCATTAAGAGGATTAGAGGAATTACCCATGTCCTCGTTAAAAAGGCCATTCAAATTAGGTTCCATCTCCTTAGTAATTAAACCTTGGAAGGACTTAATTCTAAGGCTTCGTCTAATGGGAATAGTGTAAGTAGGGCTTATTGTTGTAAAACTCATGCACTAAAGAGAGAGAGAAGATTTTGAATTTTAGAGGTAGCAAATTTCAATAAAATCAGCCAATCTCCTAGATTTAAGCTATTAAATGCAATTAAGACAATCTCTCGAAATTTCAGAAAAAATGTCAGGGACCGTGGCGAACAGAGCGCACACGGTCCTCGCAATTTTTTTTGAAATTTTCAGGGATGAAAGTTATGATGATTTTAAAGCTAATCTGAAAAAATTGAGTGATTTTACGATCTGTAGATAGGCCAAATTAAAGTTGCAATCTCAAAATTGAACCCTACTAAGATTGTTGAAAAATGTAAAATTTGAATTTTGAAAAAGAGAGGGAAACTGAAATTTTGAATTTTATGATTTTAGAGGGAATACTAAAAGCAATGCAAGTTTTGAAATTTAAAAGTTGACTCAATTTCATGCAAAATTCAAATTTGAAAGCGGAAATCAGAGTTGTTGTAATTAAACACTTAATTTCAAAAGTCACAAATTGCAAGAATTTGAATAAGGCACTGAAATTTCGAATGAATGCCAACACACTTTTCAGATTTAGGACTGTAAGGAACACAATTTTAACACAGATTTCAATTTCAACAATTTTTGAATGATTAGAAGCCTCAATCCAAGCAATCGCTAGACCAACTTTGACTTTAATTTTGAAAGTGTTACAATTGATAAAATCAGCCAAAATTCTGGATTTTAGCAGAAAAATACAGTAAGATCTAGCTCCCGAAATTTTGAAAAAAATGTCAGGGACGATGGCGCTCGGGGTGCACACGGTCCTCGCAACTTTTTTCCAAATTTTCAGAGATGAAAGATATTGTGATTTTGTTGCGGAATCCAAAGTTACAGCCGATTTGGAGGTGTTTTGATCAGTGAAATTATCAGTCAAAGGTTGAATCAAGAGGGTTTTAAAAATTAGGGTTTTGACACTTAACCACTTAATTTCCAGAATTGAAGCACAAATATGAATTGACAATTTGCAATAGAAGGGTAGATCTGAAACAAGCATTAACAATTAAACATTTCACAAGCTTAATTACTAAAAAGAAAATTTTAGGGTTTTTTATGCAATCAACCTCTAAAATTTGCAAAAGAACAAACATGGAAATGTAATTAAGGGAGCAAATTTTTCAGATCTAACCATGAATAATCAGAATGAGGATGTTCACGTCGGTTTCACCAAAATTTAAAGCGGAAAAATTGAACCCTAGTCGTTCTCCCCTCCCCAACTCCAAGGAGAGAGAAGGGAGAGTCACTAAGGTTGATGGTTTTCACTTAGGAGGGACTTTACATTCAAAAAAGGGGTTGAAACCCACAAGATCCAATCCCACGCAATGCAAGATTGGATTCTAAATGAGTTTCAAGAGTTAAGACATCAAGGATACCCTCTTTTGTAAAGAAATGTAGATAGGATGATTGAACTAAGAATGCATGTAAAATAGGAAAGATTCGCTTATAAACACAGATAGAGATACAGGATGAAGCTGCGGACCTGGAATTGGCAGTAAAATGTCAAGACAGTGCTGTTCTGCAAATTTGAGCGAAAGTTGACAGGACGACGGCGCCCGGCGTGCACACGGTCCTCCGAAAAATCCGCGAAATGAAGGTGGATCTGTTCGTCTCTGCACAAGGATTCCAGATTTTCAATTACAGCTGCGTACCTACAACCTACACACAGAAAAGAGAGGACGATTGGGGGGGTTAGGGATGAGGGGTTTGTCTTTAGGTCAAACCCCAGTTTTGGAATTAACCAAGAAATGAGAATGCTGTAAATGTAAATGTTTGTAATGTAAACAAGTATTGATACCTTGTTGTAAGAATGTTTGTATTCTTACATGCGAAGCTGTAATGTATGTAGTATGTTGTATGTTGTATGTGATCTCCTCTTCAATGGTTGAATCCTTGTCTTGAATGCAACACCTAGCCTTGAATGGAGACTTAGAATGCTCAATTGCTTGAAGGAATGCTTGAATGCTTGAATGTTTGAATGTTTGAATATCGCTTCCGCGTCTTTGCACACATATGTCCTCCTCTTTCTCTCTCTTTCTAGGAGAGGAAAAGTAGTTTATATACTTGTCAATTAGGGCTGATAGACTGATTTTCCCGACCTTAGGCCGACCAGGAAACATTATTTTCCAATTTGCAAACTTAAAGACCCGAAGCCCCATAAGAGACCGGGCCCAAAATAGGGCCAGGGACCAGGGCACTGGGCACCATGGTCCCACCTCCAGGGACAACAGGGTGCAAGGAGGATCAAGCCAAGGTGCTAAAAAATGCAGTTTTTGATGTCACGAACAAGTTTCGGGGTCTCCATTCAGGTTCAACGTTGTGCCGCCATCGTGAAGACCCAAATGCAGTTGAAATTGCAAGTGTCGCAATTTTAGGACGCTACAGACAGATATTACTTCAAACAAGGACACATATGGAATGGAAATTTCTCTATGGGCCCAATAGACTATAAACCCTTGCAGCCCTCAATATAGCCCTTTGTATGGAAGCATCTTTAATACGATTATTTAGGACTCTATGAGAAGTTGCTTGTACAATTTTCCCCACGGAAAGGGTCTCTTCATTTTCTCCAGTTAGCAGATAAAATTCCTCATCCTGGGATGGCTCTTTATATGGTGTTCGCCAATCCTTAAATCCATGTACCAATTCAATCTTTATGCCAACAAGAGTTTCCCACTTTTTATTGGATGTCTATTGTTCTACACTTCTAGCATATTCATCAGTATCAAGGGCCTTTAACACATGGGGATATTTCTTGACATGTTCAACAGCCATTTCTTGTGTTTCCTCATCCATATCATCTATATCCTATCCTACATCATCACAGTATACATCCTTAGCCATTTTCTTGGTTAGTTCATATGACTTTGGATGAATTATACTATCATCCAATGGATCCACAACATGGTTCCTAGAATTTGCTTGCTCGATCCCTCTAACCCTTAAAAAACTAGCAACATTTATAAAGACAAGTCACTTCATAGCTTCTAGAGGAGTCAACAATTCTCTACGACTGTAAACCCTTGCAGCCCTCAAAATAGCCCTTTGTATCCAAGCAACTTTTATATGATTATTTAGGACTCTACAGGAAGTTGCTTGTACAATTTTCCCCACTGAAAGGGTCTCTTCATTTTCTCTAGTTAGCAGATAAAATTCCACATCTTGAGATGGCTCTTTATATGGTGTTCACCAATCCTTAAATCCATGTACCAATTCAATATTTATGTCAGCAAGAGTTTCCCACTTCTATTGGATGTCCGTTGTTCCACACTTCTAGCATATTCATCAATATCAAGGGCCTTTAACACATGGGGATATTTGTTGACATGTTCAACTGCAATTTCTTGTGTTTCCTCATCCAAATCATCTATATCTTGTCCTGCATCTTCATAGTACACATCCTCAACCATTTTCTTGGCTAGTTCATATGACTCTGGATGAATTCTAGTATCATCCAATGGATCCATAACATGGTTCCTAGAAACTTCTTTGCCGGTCCCTCTAACCCTTAAAAAACCAACAACATTTATAAAGACAAGTCACTTCATAGCTTCTAGAGGGGTCAACAATTCTCTGCGACTATAAACCCTTTCAGCCCTCAAAATAGCCTTTCTATGGAAGCAACTTTTATAGGATTATTTAGGACTCTACAGTTAGTTGCTTGTATAATTTTTCCCACTGAAAGGGTCTCTTCATTTTCTCCAGTTAACAGATAAAATTCCTCATCCTAGGATGGCTACAAGGAAAGCACAGTGCGGAAATGCCTTCCTAATGTCAATTAATAGGGAAGAATGCAGTTTAAAACTTTTACAAGATGTTAAGAATCATATAGACAAACAAATAGAATCAACACAGAGATAGAACACCAAGAATTACATGGGAAAACCCTTTCGGGTTAAAAACCCACCACCAACAGTTGAACAATTTATTTCTAGTAAATGAATTTACAATAAAGTTTCAGTCTGCAAGTACTGGTATTCATTCAAAGATTCTCACGAACTTGATACTACAATCGGCATACGATAATCAGTTCCATTCACCATAGTTATCCAATGGCTTCATATATTAGATTGTCAACAGTTCATCTAAGCAACTACACCAACAATTTTAAGTCTAACCATCTACGTTGGTCTGCATTCATGAGAAACACAATATCCCACAGGCACTAGGAAGTTGGGTCGGTTCATATTCATAGACACCGACGAGACCATCTTCAATGTCCAAGTGTTTATCTTTTGGACTCCGGTTTGAGTGCACACCCGTAGTCAGTCTCTACTCCATCGGCCATCGGAAAGACCACAAAAGCATTGCTCTGATCTCCCGATGAACCAGTGACTCCACTAATGCGACTCCAAATAGATCGGCTTATCGGGATAGCCTTCAACAAGTAGACCCGACCTCCTGATGACACCACAGTGACTTGATCGGGCCATCAGCATAGCTTCCATCTTGTCAACCCGATCACCGATATGAACTCGATCACTGAAGGAAACTTCATTGGGTATCGGTGTAGCAAACAACTAGTTCTCCTGATCTCCGATGATACCCCAATCACCAAAGGTAATTCCACCGAGTCATCGGCAAGACAACCAAACAGCTATCCCAATCATCTGATCTTCCTTGATCTTCTCGATCTCTCTTTTGCAATGGTGTTACTCCCTAGTTCGCCACTTGATCCACCTGAGCATGGCCTCATCTGCCACTGGACCGATTCCCTTTCCTCTTTTTGTGCTCTACCACGTGGCACCCCCTGATTGGCTCTGGAGTCCCTACCTTGCCACCTTAGCATGACCTTAATAACTGCCTGAAATGAAGCTCTTCTTTGTCATTGGGTCACAATGGATATTCTAATGAGAAGTTTCACATCGTGACCTAGCGACCATCGTTGGATCAACTCAGACTTTCTCACCTGATAGCCGATCACAAGAAGAGGGTTTCATCGGCCCATCAGCAAGAGTCACATTGACAACTATTCCATTGGGATAGGTTACTCTGATCAGTCTGAAAACAAGTCAAGTTAATTTGAGGAACATATTTCCTACAAACTCCCACTTAACGAGGAATTCACTGGATCGATTACCATTTTAGACATTACTGAGAATCATGGGTATCAAGACCCATAGAATTAGAACACCACCAGAACTTGTGAGTTCTCACCAGTTTCGTCAAGGCATCTACAACATTTTCCAAAGTGTCTACCTCATTAAGAATAAATTTTCCATCTTCCACCATGTCACAAACAAAGTGATACTGAACATCAATATGCTTCAATCTGGCATGGAAAGTAGGATTCTTCGCCAAACATATGGCACTTTGACTGTCACTCCAAATTTCAACCTGCCTCGCATCAAAACCAATATCTAAACTCAAATGCCTAAGCCAGATAGCTTCTTTACAAGCATGTGTGGCCGCCATGTATTCTGCCTCCATAGTGGACAAAGCAACTACAGATTGTTGCTTGCTCATCCAACTAATTGCTCCACCATTCATGACAAAAACATATCCACTAGTGGATCTTCTGCTGTCTATGTCTCCTACCTAATCAAAAACCACAAAACCACATACACTAAGAGTTTTCTTTGAATCATCAGAATGACCATGATAGCACATAGCGAAATCTGAAGTTCCTTTTAGATATCTAAACACCTTCTTTACAGCATGCCAATGTGACCTTCCTGGATTCAAAATAAACCTGCTAAGTGCTCCTACTTGTTTCGAAATGTCTGGTCTTGTATAGACCATAGCATACATCAAGCTTCCAATAGCACTTGCATAAGGGATGTTCTTCATGTCAGCAATGTCTTTGGAGATTTTGGTTTGTCAAGCACAGACAACCTAGTTCCCTACAAGATGGGAACAACCTATGATTTACAGTCAGGCATATGAAACCTGTCAAGAACATTGGTTATGTACTTTCTCTAGCTAAGCCAAAGTTTCTTCTTAGATCTATCCCTTTTGATCTCCATTCCCAGAATGTACTTTGCTGCTCCTAAGTCCTTCATTTCAAATTTCATAGATAACTGAGATTTTAAATCTGAGATCATACCTTTTGTATTTCCTATGAACAACATGTCATCTACATACAAAGCTATGATAAGAATCATGTCACCTTCAGTTTTGTAGTAAACACAATATCTCACAAATCCCAAGGACAAAACAAATGTATCATACTTTTGATACCACATTTTGGGAGACAGTTTCAAACCATACAAAGACTTCTTGAGTCTGCAAACCAAGTGTTCTTTACCTTTTCCACAAAGTGCTCAGGCTGAGACATAAATATCTTCTTCAAGATCACCATGAAGAAATGATGTCTTCACATCCATCTTCTCAATCTCCCAATCATATGTTGCTGCAAGTGCCAAGAGAAATCTGATAGATGTTAGCTTAGCCACGGGGGAAAAGATCTCTCCATAGTCAATAGCTTCCTTTTGAGAATACCCTGTTGCAACCAATCTTGCTTTGTACTTGGCAATGCTGCCATCTGGACCATACTTTTTTTTGAATACCCACTTGCAGCCTACAAGATTTTTGCCTTTAGGCAATGGCACCAAATCCCAAGTTCCATTTTTATCCAATGATGACATTTCATCATTCATGGCTTCCAACCAGGAATCTAAATGAAGCATCTTAATAGCTTCTTTGATAGTCCTAGGCTCATCAGTATCTTCAAGTAAAGCATAAGCATAATTAACATTCAACATAGAGTGATTGTACTTATTAGGTGTATACCTATTAGGTTTTTGCCTCTCTCGAGTAGATCTTCTAAGCTCTGGTGTGGAGGATTCTTGATGTTCAACAGGAGGCTCATCATCATGTTCTTCTTCAGAACTACTTGAACTTCTTGAACTCTCCTCATCTTCAAGTATCTCTGGAGATTCTTCCTTAGCTAGAGGAATTTCAACCTTAGCTTCTCCTTGCTTTCCTATGTTGTGATCTAGTGACATAGGTTTCAGCTCATGAAAAATCACACTTCTGTTGTACATAATCTTACCAGTCATTGGATTCCAAAGTTTGTATCCTTTCACACCAACTCCATAGCCAATTAAGATACATTTCACAACTTTGTTATCCAACTTAGATCTATTAACATCAGGCACATGAGCATATGCCTCTGCACCAAAAACACGAAGGTGCTTTAAAGAAGGTTTCTTACTAGACCATGCTTCTATAGGTGTTTTGTCAACCATTGTTGAAGTAGGAGAACAATTCAACAGGTAACATGTTGTAGCAACTGCTTCAGCCAAAAAATTTTGTTCCAGCCCATCTCTGCTCAACATGCTTCTTGCTTTCTCCATTAGAGACCAATTTAACCTTTCAGCAACTCCATTTCATTATGGAGTGTAAGGTATAGTCTTATGTCTTTTAATTCCATGATCAACATAGTACTTCTCAAAATCTGCACTACAGTATTCACCACCATTGTCTATTGTTAAACATTTAATCCTTCTCCCAGTCTGATTTTCAAAAAGGTTCTTAAACTCCTTAAACCAATTGAACACTTCTCATTTACTTTTAAGAAAGTAAACAAATGCCCTTCTTGAATAATCATCAACAAAAGATACATAGTACTTAGACTTAGAGAGAGAAGGAACATCCACTGGACCAAACACATCAGAGTGAACATAATCCAGAATGTTAGAAGACTTATGAGAACTAGAATAAAACTGAACACGGTTATGTTTTCCATATATGCAGTGTTCGTAGAAATTGAACTCAAAACTACAATTATCCAAACCTTCAACCAGATTCTTATTCTTCAAATCTTTTAAACCTTTTTCACCTATGTCGCCTAACCTATTATGCCAGAGCATTGTTTTCTCAGCCAGAAGTTTAGCTTCCAATGAATTAGCATTATGCATCATTACAGTTGTCTTAACAGACTTTTCAAAGGTTATATTACAACATATAGGTTCAGCATTTAACTTATACAGTGTACCAATGCGATCACCCTTTGCCAATACAATGGAACCCCTAGTCATCTTGCAACCACCACATACAAATTTAACTTGTACTCCAGCATAATTAAGTTTACTTACTGGGAGAAGGTTTCTTGCCAGACCTGGTATATGAAGAACTCCATTGATCCCCTTCACTCTACCATCTGGGAATTGAATTTTAATTATGTCTCTCCCTACAATCTCCAACGTAGAATCACTAGCCAAGTATACCTTTCCACCAGCATATGGTTCATACTTCAAGAACCACTCCTTGTGGGAGGTCATGTGAAAAGATGGGCCAGGATCTACTAACCAGGTAGCATCTAAGGTAGGCACTTCTAGGGCTGCTACAAATGCATCTGCATCACTCTGAGAAGATTCAGTGTCAGAATACTTCTTCTTCTTCTCCTCCTTGCAATCCTTTTGGATATGCCCTTTTTGCCCATAGTTCCAGCACTTCACCTTTGACTTCTTGCATGGAGATTTTGATCTCTCTTGATACTTGGACTTGGACTTCTTTCCTTTCTTCTTATTTTTGTCCTTCGGTCTGCCTCAAACAAAGAGTGCATATTTTGTCATCTCAAAAGACTTCTTTCTCATTTCTTCTGACAAAAAAGTATTAACCACAGTATCCATCTTGAACTGGGTCATAGTACTACTGATAGCAATCACTAAGTGATCCCAACAGTCAAGTAATGAACATAATAGCAGTATGCAATGTTCTTCTTACTGAATGGTCACACCAACAGAGGTTAACTATGCAAGAACCATGTTGAATTCATTCAAGTGGTTTGTCAATGGTGTTCCTGCATCCATCTTCAGAGAGTACAACTTCTTCCTCAAGAAAATTTTATTCACCAAGGATTTGCCTTGATAAATATCTCCCAACTTATTCTAGAGAAGATGTGCAGTTTTCTCCTCATGGGCGTTTAACATAACACAATCAGCAAGACATAGTCTGATTAGACCCCTTGCCTTCCGGTCAGCTAATTCCCAATCCTCTTGCTTTATGCATGTAGGTTTCTGCCCAGACATAGCAATCCAAAGGTAACGGTTGACCAACAAGTCTTCCATCTTGAGTTTACATAGTTCAAAACTAGAACCATTAAATTTTTCCATGTCTATGTGCCTTGAGGTGCTCACCATCTTAACCTATAAAACAAACAAGTAGACACTCTGCAAGACTCCCACAGAAACATAACTGACACAAAAAACTAACCCTACCCAACAAGGATAACAAAACGGGCCAATCTCTGATACCACTTGCAAGGAAAGCACAGTGCGGAAATGCCTTCCTAATGTCAACTAACAAGGAAGAATGTAGTTTAAAACTTTTATAGGATGTTAAGAATCATATAGACAAACAAATAGAATCAACACAGAGATAGAACACCAAGAATTACTTAGGAAAACCCTTTCAGGAAAAAAAACCCACCACCAATAGTTGAACACTTTATTTCCAGTAAATGAATTTACAATAAAGTTTCAGTCTGCAACTATGGGTATTCATTCTCAGATTCTCATGAACTGGACACTACAATTAGCATACGATAATCAGCTCCATTCACCATAGTTATCCAATGGATTCATATATCAGATTGTCGACAATTCATCTAAGCAACTGCACCAACGGTTTGAAGTCTAACCGTCTACGTCAGTCTGCATTCATGAGAAACACATTATCCCGCATGCACCAAGAAGTCGGATCGATTCGTATTCTTGTACACCGACAAGACCATCTTCAATGTCCAAGTGTTTATCTTTTGGACTTCAATTCGAGCGCACACCCGTAGTCAGTCTCTACTCCATCGGTCATCAGAAAGACCACAAAAGCATTGCTTCGATCTCTTGATGAACCAGTGACTCCACTAATGCGGCTCCAAATAGATTGGCTCCATCAGCTTATCGGGATAGCCTTCAACAGGTAGACCCGATCTCCCAATGACACCACAGTGACTCGATCGGGCCATCGACATAACTTCCATCTTGTCAACCCAATCACTGATATCAACCCGATCGCCGAAGGTGACCTCATCGGGTATCGATGTAGCAAACAACTAGTTCTCCTGATCTCTGATGATACCCCGATCACCGAAGTCAATTCCATCAGGTCGTAAGCAAGACAACCAAACAGCTATCTCGATTGTCTGATCTTCCTTGATCTACTCGATCTCTCTTTTGCCATGGTGTTACTCCCTAGTTTGCCATCTGATCCACCTGAGAACGACCTTATCCACCACTGGACTGATTCCCTTTCCTCCTTCTACGCTCTGCCACATGGCACCCCCTAATTGGCTCCGGAGTCCCTGCCCTGCCACCTTAGCACAACCTCACTAACTACCTAGAATGAAGCTCTTCTTTATCGCTGGGTTGTGATGGATATTCTAACAAGCAGTTTTCCATCATGACCTAGCGACCACCATTGGATCAACTCAGACTTTCTCACCCAATAGCTAATCACAAGAAGAGGGTTCCATCGGCCCATCGGCAAGAGTCACACCGACAGCTATTCCATCGAGATAGGTTACTCTGATCAGTCTAAACACAAGTCAAGTTAATTTAAGGCACATATTTCTTACAATGGCTCTTTATATGGTGTTCTCCAATGCTTAAATCCATGTACCAATTCAATATTTATGTCGGCAAGAGTTTCATGCTTTTTATTGGATGTCCATTGTTTCACACTTCTAGAATATTCATCAATATCAAGGGCCTTTAACACATGGGGATATTTTTTGACATGTTCAACTGCCATTTCTTGTGTTTCCTCATCCATATCATCTATATCGTGTCTTGCATCTTCACAGTATACATCTTTAGCCATTTTCTTGGCTAGTTCATATGACTATGGATGATTTCTAATATCATCCAATGGATCCATAACATGGTTCCCAGAAGTTGCTTTCCCGGTCCCTCTAACCCTTAAAAAACTAGCAGCATTTATAAAGACAAGTCTCTTCATAGCTTCTAGATGGGTCAACAATTATCTGCGGCTGTAAACCCTTCCAGTCCTCAAAATAGCCCTTTGTATGGAATCAACTTTTCTAGGTCCAAGGCCAACTACAAATTGCATATTTTATTTGCTAGTTGCATATTTTGTTATGGGTTAATAGAAATTTGGGTATTGTATAGAAATTTAAAAGCAAGTACAATCTAATCAAAAACTATATTTCATTTGATGTTATCAAGAGTTTTGACTAGTTTTCTTCATAATGTGTATCTTGTATAGTTTATATTAATGTTGTCTTTCTTGTATCCTGTAGCAGTTTTGAAAGAATTATCATAACTTTCATTTTAACCGTTGGATCTTTCTATAAATTGGAAGATAAGTCTACAACAATGATATCAAGAGATTGACTAGAGCGATTGGCTTCATTACAAGGTAAGGGCGTCCTTTGTCATGTTTGTCTTCCTCAAAGTATGGTTTGTGTCTATTAAGTTGTTGTCTTGTAAGGGTGTTTTGAAGATTGAGAAGAGACTTTTGATGGGTATTAATCCCATTGTTGTCAAGTATGCCTGAGTGGAATTGAATATTTCTAAGGTTTATGTGCATTAGAGGGCAAATGATTCCTGAGATTGTCACTTCAATTAAATAATTATTGAAAACTTTGAATTGCTTGCTTGTAAATGAATACTTTAAATAAAAGGTTACTTTATTATAAGTATAATTTTGTAATGTCCCCTAATAAAATGCCTTAAAATATCCCAGTTATGGATCTCCGTCTTTTGATCATTCATTAACTTAATATTAAATTTTAATTATATTTAATTTAAATGTTATTTTTTTAATCTTTTCTATTTTAATTTTATTACTATTATATATTATTGAATCCTATTTCAAAGTGGGGACATTAGATTTCTTAATTGAGATTACTCTGAAAACACTTGATTAAATTATCTTCAAACAATAGTAGACCAGTGCATTCAGCCCTGACATAATGTTGTAGTTAGTCTTACCGAATTTAACTTTTCTCTAAAAGACCAATAAGACAAAATGAATCTTGACATCCAATCCTTCAAACTAATAATCAAACTAAAACTTAACCCAAACTATAATAACATAGGATTGCACATTGAAACAATTTAAATGAATATATTTATCACAGGGAACTAATCAAACAATCACAAAGATAAATACCATCAAAGATGAAAAAAACTTGATCTTTGTATTGAAATAAACATAATATAATCAACTGATTACATATAGCACAATGTCTTTTCACCAGTTTGGCATTTCCAGAAAATAAACCCCAGGAGTATTGTATATAATTGCATCTCTGAATCTATTTCTCATTTCATCAAAATATCCTCTATATATACATATGAGGATTCAGTTTCAAAATGAAAGTGCATACCCCTTCATTCAGAATTACAATAACTAATATCTTAACTAAAAAAAACCAACTAACTGACCCTAACACAACTACCAACATAACAAACATATTACATAAGACTTTAAAAGACAACAATTTGAAACATTCAGAACAAGAGCTAATTTCCAAGCTCTTTGCCACAGTTCTTAATATGCTCCAAATACTTTTCCGACTTATAGGTATCTGCATCGTAAATCATGTCCCTGACCATGATCTCCAATGTGACAAACCACTCCATCTGTGCAGTGGTTTCCTTTAACTCTATTCCATCTGTCCAGGCAACATCAAGGACAACACTGAGGAGACTCTGGCATTTAGCAACCCATTTATCCTTATCCTTAATTTCACATTTTTGGTCAACTAACATAGGAATACCATGTTGGATTACATCTTTACACTCATCATATTCTTTTTGTAATTTTGCATCGAATTTATCATGCTTTGAAAGTAGCCTTTCAATTTTCTCAATCTCTTTGGCATTTGCTCCCTCCAAATTCTTCTCATGCAACTTGACCCCTAGTCTATTTTTTATCCTGTTATGTGATACGGCATTGTCCACATTTTTCTGAAACACAATCCAAAAATCTTCCAAGTGACCCTGCAACTTTTCAAATCTTTTATTCAATAAGAAAGAAGCAGTATCAATTCTTACACTTTTCATATGTTTGAGAATTCTTTGATTTTCCTATTGCAATTTCTCACATTTCTTCTTCCATTTTGAATTTTTAGGAGAAAGCAACATGGGTTCAAACTATCCACTTCTTCTGATGGCCTCCTCATACATAGCTTTGTGCGTATTCCTTTGCCTTACCACTCTAACCATTTGTGCCCTGTTGAATTTGGAAAGATCTACTCCTATATCTGATGAGACAATAGGATCAATTTCTCCCACCTTTAATTTCATCATGTGTCCAAAATTCGTATGCATATCAATGATTGTTGGTCTCTTTTTTGGTGGATACAGTTCCCATAGCATTAATTCTTCCTCATCTAGGTCAAACCTTAACCCAATAAAATGTCATTAACTCCCTGAATATCCAATTTGAATTCCTTATTATTAGAGTGCAATAAACTATCAAAAATAAAAGAGGAACTTAGGTCCCATCCTAGAAAAATAATTACTCCGGCCTCTATCATTAATTGTCTCCCTCTCTGTGGAGTCATTTTGACCAATTCTGCTTCTATATCCTCTTTTAGTTTCTTCAACAATTTTGCCTCGTTTTCAGGTGTCACATTTGGGTTAGACTCCCTCAGCCTTTTGCCTTTGAAATTATAAAGAAAAGACTTAAATTCTTTGGATTTAACAAATACATCATCTGCCACAAAAGAAGCATGTCCATCCAATCTTGCATCTTTATAAATTTCCATTTGAGTTACAATTTGATCATATTCATTGAACTCTTCTTCCACATCTTTTGCATGTGACCTAGAAATGGCTTCAATGACTTTTGGTTCATTTTCTGACATTTCTTCTTCTGACTCCATCTCCATTAACCTTTGTCTTTTCTCCTCCAATTGTTTGTTTAGGTTATCAATCACTTCTTGAGCCTATGCATCTTCCATGTTCCTAAATATATCTTCCGCTTCCAAACTCACATGCAAATAATCACCTAGATTTTTCCTTTTCTTGCAACAGTGGATATATCCTTCTGGATCATAATTCTTTCTTGCAAAATGTTTGAATAAATTAAATTCTTCCATTAATTTATTGTCAATTACATCATAGGCTTTTGTTGAAACAATTGTGAAATCTCCAAAGCTGAGAGTACCTGGAAAGAAAGCCTTCTTACATAGATCCCTAAAAATTTTAGATTTTGAGACACTCAATTGTCCGATAATCTCCAAGTATGCTATTCAATCGGGAACACATTTTGGCAACATATAGGGAGCTCCTTCAAACCCATATATCTTGAAACATGTGAAGCCCTTATGGACATACCAATCTCCCCAGTTATTATTCACTATCTTTCTGTCATCAAAATCTTTAGGTCTTAAAAATCTTTTAACATCATCTGAGATTGATCCATCATAGGGAAATCCATACATCTGATAAATTGGCTTTACTATCCATTCCTCAAATTTGATATAATTTGATCTTGTGTAACGAGAATCCCAAACAGAAGTCCATAATTGAACAGGTTGCTCCTCCCTTTGCTTGTTTATGATGCCTCAATTCCTCAGGCCACATACCCCCAAAAAATCCATAGAATAAGATTGAATGCTTCAATAATGAGTAGAACTATAAATTAGGGCAATTATTATCCCTGAGGTTCAAAAACCCTCATGCAATCTCTCCACCAAATATGATGCATAATCAAACGACCAAGGTTCATACATTTGAATGTCTAAAGCTAAAACTAATGGCCCATTAATCACGAGGTTTGGAACCTCAACGCCAACTAACTACCCACAAGACATATAGGTGTACTAAAGGTATTGTCTAAACAAATCAATGTTAAATGGTGGTCTATCTTGTTTTGTAAGTTCTCCCACTTCTTCTTTATGGAAAACTAGTTTCCACCCAAGGTATGTACTGTCCATTCTTTGATATTCCTCCTCCAATTTCCCAAAAGGCAGAGGTTTATCAAAACCAGAATCTAGGTTGAAAAATTCATTTATAGTGTTTATTGAAAACCTTATGAAGGCTTCTCCATTTGGATCCTGAATGTATCTGCCCATAGGATTATAATTTCTCACTAAAATCTCTAAAACTTTCAAATTTACAAAAACATTAGGGACAATTAGCTTACCCAGATTTGTAACCCACGGGTTGCAGAGCGGAACCTCCCTATTTCTCCTCAAGTAATGGAATAAAAACAATTCATATCCCCTTACCCTAGTCCAAACATCCCCAATATCCTTGTATCTATCTTCCAATTGATCTTGGCCAGGTAGATGTTGTTTTGATCTTCTAGACTTAGGGCCAGGCGCTTGCATCTGATCAATCATATCCTGGTTCAATTTTCTAACTGGGGCGTCTTCTCCTATTTTGGATTTATTGGCTCCTGACTCTGAACTCTTGGCTGATCTCTTTTTCCCTACAGAACTAGATGCCTCCATTTTTGCAACTGCAATTTCTCACTCTACCCTTTACGAATTAGAAGTCTCTATTCTGCCAATTTCCTTCACTATGTGAGATTTATGTCAGGCAACTTCAATTATATAACAAATGTATTCAATGCCAAACTCGCAATGATTAGCATCCCATAAATTGGCTTTGTGTGAACCTGATGCAAGCATTTAATAAGAGTCCTCTACTTCAGTTTTGAAATTTGATTTGACAATGGCTCATAGGCACAGGTCTCCCCGATGTAATTTTGTTTTGGCACCATCAGCATAACTCTCTCCCTTTCTTAGATACATTGAGATTACCTGATGATCGGCATATGTTGATTTGATTATTTTCATAGCTTCCTAATTTCTTTTTACTCATCGGGATAACATAAGTCGATGACCTCTCTTCCTACTGATCAGTGCGAGTTATCTTGCTAGTCTCATCGGACATCGAGATAGCTTAAAATGTGTTCAAGCGATGGGCATAATTTCCCTGATGTCTTTTCCCTCGGCGTAGATCCTCTTGATATGTTATGTCTCCTCAGCATAAGCTTTTCTAACATTCTCATCGGGAATAGTCTTATTGATAGCCTCATCGGCTATTGGCAAGACAAGTTTTCTCCATTTCCGCTTGTGTGTGTTATGTCAATGGACTTCATCAGTGTATTCTATCCCGATCACATGCTTCTACTTGTCTTAAGTGTTACCATCGGGTTGAATTTTTCCGATAGTGCAGATTTCAAATTTTTTGTAACTTTTTCTTTTCCTTATGAATACAAATGTTTATATTTTTCTTAATGGATTCAATATAAACTAAACAAAACATCTAACACAAAAATGGACTCCACTATTCCTAGTTATTCTTTAAGATACTTTTGAAGGATCCCTCAAATCTTTGTGAACCTTCCTGACCCTATCACTACTTTGATCTTATCAGAGTGCTTTGACATTGTTGTAATACAATGTCATATAGTGGTTGCTCTTGTGATCTATCAATGACTGTTGTTCATGATGTTACTGTGTTGAATGTTCAATGGTTTTGGTTTGTTTTGCAATTTTTCTATGTTTAAGTATTTCAATTTGGTATATTATACTGAAACATAATTTCATAACTAACATTTAAAGTTATTTATAACTAGTTCTAAGAAGACTTCCATACTTGCGACATCGTTTTGCTTAGTTTGTGAAGGTTATAGACTGAAGTTTCCATAGCCCAATTTTTTTTGCCTATGAAGAAAGATCATGTCAGATAATATCAGCAAAGAACAAAATAAGGAGACAATTGCTAGATTGTGGTCTAGCTTGAAAAGAAAAGGTGATGGAAAATATTATTGTCCCTGCAAAAATTGTAAGGGCTTAAAGACTAGAAGACTTCTAATCACAACAATTGGGAAACATTGTAGGCAGCATGGTCACATTCAAGGGGGGCATGATTATCGTCCATTGGTAAGTTGTTCATTATATCGTTTTCACAATTTATTTTATTTTTATAGGTAATGGGCCAAATTCAATGAGGTGCACATACCTTACCACCTTTGGGATTTGAACTTGTAACCTCTCTTTGAAGAACGCAAGTTCTCTACCACTAGGAAAACTTAGGATGTACATCATTTTATCGATTTATATACATAAGAAATAACTTGATGATGAGATCATGATCACGGTTTATTTATGTCGATCATTTTTATATAGGTGGAGCGCCCTAGGGCACATGATATGGACTGCCACAACTCAGAGAATTTAGTTTTCCAAGTGGAGGAACATGGAGGTGTGAATATCAAAGCTGAAGATAATGATCCTATGGAAGAAGATGATCATGTGCCAAAAAACATAAGTAAAGATGATGGTACAAATACATTCATGCACGACACATTTAGTGCTAGCGCAACTGATTATGATGATCAAGATGACTTTGATGTTGTTCTTGATGTACCTCTACTTGAGAAGGCATACGAACCCCTTTACAAAGGCTCCCAAACAACTCTTCTATCCGTTGTATTGTTGTTGGTGAACTTGAAGGTTATGAACAATTTATCCAACATAACAATCTCACGTATGTTAAGGTATGTCATATATGTCATCTTTTTTCATCTATTTTTGTTGTTATTTCATTATAGTTAATAAAGGGTGAAACATGCACCATTAAGATTCTTTACATTAACAAATCATATTTTTTGTTGTAAATTGATAGGTGAGTTTTTGTTACCACCATCAAATATTCTACCTCGCTCATACCGAGAAATATTTGCCATTATGAAAGATATTGGAATGGAGTATCAAGCAATAGGTGCATATCTCAATGATCATATTATACATCATAAATAATGTGAATTTGCAATAGAATGCCCTAAATGTCATATGAGTAGATATTGAATAGATCAACTAACAAAAAAGGTGCCTCGCAAGGTTGTTCATTATATTCCCATTATTCCATGTTTGCAATGATTATTTAGGTGTGAAAGCTTGGTGCAATTTATGGATTACCATGCATGCAATAGAAGTCAAGATGACATTATTCGAATGCCTACAGATGCAACTGCATTTATAGACATAGACGAAAAGTGGCCACACATTAAAGAAGAACCTCGTAATCTCAAGCTTTCATTGGCAGTGGACAGTGTCAATCCATTTGGAGCGCTGAGATCTACTTACTCGGTGTGGCCTATTTTTCTTATCAACAATAACATTCCTCTATCGATGTCAATAAAGAGGGAGCACATAATGTTGGCAATGATTGTTCCAGATATTTTTTCATTTAATAGTCATCAACATAAAATTTTAAATATTGTAGCAAAATGGTCATAATAATTATGTAATGTTTTGTTCATTCAACTAGGTAAGTACCAAGTTAAAGATATGAGTGTATATATTGAGCCTCTTATTGATGATTTGTTGGAATTATGGAATGATGTCACTATGTATGACGTCTCTAGACCAATAGGACAAAGATAATTTCAATTCCATGCAATGCTTGTATGGAAAATTCATGATGCCCCAGGGATAACACATTTTTCTGGTATGTTATAGTGACCAACTTGCACATAATTATAAATATAAAAAAAAATCATATTTAATTCAATTATACATGATCTTGTAGGTCTTCAAACAAAGAGAAAATTTGCATGTCCAGTTTGTGGTCCAAAGATGAAATCTTTTTATTCAAAAAGTTTAGGAAAGCAAGTGTTTGATGAGTATAAGCACTTCCTCCACAAAAATCATAAGTATCAAAATACTAAAAACATCTTTTCAATGGGAAAGAAGAGACTACATCAAAGCCATGAAGAATAAAACCTCGCCTATAGAAGTTGGAATGTAATAGAATTAATCTTCAAGGTAATACCATTCCATCTAATGGTTATGTTTGGATTTTATATTTTTATATTGTGTTTTGTTTATTGATGATGTAATTGATGATGATCGTCGTTGTTAACTTTTTTAACATATTATATGGCTCGTGAAGGTTGTCAAGGCATTAATGACCACCTTCCAAAGGGACTAAAGAGTTATCCCAAATAAATTAGTTGGTTTCCCTACTACGAGTAGCTACAAATTGTGCATTTTTTTGATACTATGCATATTGGAAAGAATATAACAAAGACATTATGGAAAATATTGGATGGAAGGCAGTGACAAAGAAAAAATTGTCAAAGTTGGTAGTGACATTCAGGAATCCAATCATGCAATGAAAAATGTCATTCAATCAAATAGCGATGGGGACTAGATTAATATAAGTGCCCTTCTTTGGTTATTATCGAAGCAGCAAAGTAATGCTATAAAAGAAGTCATATGAAAAATTCGATTTCCCACAGGATTTGCAGCAAGCTTAAACAATCTCATAACAAAGAAAAGTTAATTTGGGTCAGGGATGAAAGCGCAGGATTGACATACCTTCATTAAGGTAATTCATGTTCTTGTGTATTTACTATATATTTGTATACTGCATGTACTTTTCATTGTATTATGTTAGAAAAAAATGAAAAATATCATTTTATAATTGTTGCGGTATGTTCTACCTCTATCTCTCAGAGACCACTTCGACAATAATGTCAAGCAAGTTATATATGATCTTTGAAAATACATGAGGTAAGTAGTGATATTTGTTCAATTTGTAGTGATATTACTTGTTATGTAATATATTTTATATTATTTTGTAAAGTATTGTTAATATATTTGTGTCTTGAATCTATTGTAGGTGGTTGTCATCTAAAGAAATCCATAAAGAAGATATTAAATATTGGAAGAGAAAAATTCCTCATCTAATGCGTGAAATGCAAAAGTGTCTACCTTCAATGCACAAGAACACTACCTCATACACCAAGTTGAGGAGATTGAATTGTGTGGACCTGTATACACAAGGTCAATGTGGATGGTTGAGAGGCACTTGAAATTTTTGAAGTCTTTGGTTCAACAAAGAGCACATCCTGAGGGTTCTATGGTGGAGGGATATATGGTATACTAGACTATGGTGTACATTACTGAATACCTTCCTAAGTTCACGGCAAAGATCTGTGTAGATCGTATTTGGGATCCCAACTCCATTAACAAATTTGAAGGGGAGAACCTAATGGGGAAAGGTAAAATGAGAAAAGTGATAGGTAATTATTCGATATTGCAGTTATTTTTATATATATTGTAGTTAATTTATTCATAATCTTCAATATACTTCAGTTGTAAATTTCTAGTTATTTTTTGTACAGTTTCTCGAGAGTGGGATGCACTACATTTGTATGTTGCAAACAATCTTGATTGGATGACAGTATGGATTCAATGATGTCAACAATCTAGATGCAAATTAACATGGGAAGGTGTGGCTTCATTGGTTAAAGAAGCTCACTATAATGGAGATTTCGATGTTACACAAAGAGAAATTGATTTAGCATATGGTTTAAGAGATAAATATGTACGTATAAATATATTAATCACCGATATTATTTAATTTTCTTCAAATTTTAATGATGTACATACTATATATGTTTGACATTTTGCAGGTGAAAGACCACAAGGCTATGTGGTGCAATGGTCATAAATTTCGCATCAAAAAGTTGGATGACACGAAGAAAACTTGTGATTCTGGAATAAGTGCAGTATTTCAGGTGACTAATGTTTCATCTAGAAGAGACATACATCCTCCAGTCTCAGAAAATTGATACTATGGGATTCCAGATGATATACTTGAGTGTGACTTTAGGTCCTTCAAATTATTTTTTTTCGTCGTCCAATGGTATAGACTACGATTGAATGAAAATGATCCTAACATAACTATTATTGAACATGGTAATAGATTTACAATGGTTAATACAAGGCCGTTGGAGCGAACTGGAAATGAGCCCTATGTTCTTCCAAGCCAATGTGAGCAGGTATTTTACTCAGAGGTTCCTCATAAACCGGGTTGATCATTTATAGTTAGACATGATCCCAGAGGAAGGCCGATAAAGTATAATGTGATGAAAGAAGAAGATACCAAAGAAGTAGAAGATGATGTAGATGATGATCATGATCGACTGGTAGTTGATGATGTTCCTGATGGAAATGTTCATGAAGAAGAACAAGATGATGATGATGATGATGATGATGAAGAAGAAGATCAATGACATGAATGAAATGTATTGGTATGCGATTAGAATATTATCTATTTGATATTGATTTCTTGATAGAAATTTATTTCACTTATATATATGGTCACATAATTAATTCATTGTGTTTTAAATTCTAATGTCACTACATAATTATTCATGATGTCCTAATAGTAGAACCATGCCACCCATAGGAGATGGAGACAGATAGAGTGTCGACTAGCCCTCATTTTATTTTAGAGCATCTATATTGTGGTGAGAAAGTTGAGCATCATCCAGGTAGACAACATCAGAAACATGATGGGGCCCCACCAGGTAAACATGACCATTGTTATTCCTTTAAACGAATTTAATTACAATTGGTGTATTGATTAATGTAACCTTTCATGTTTCAACTCCAAAGGATTTAGAGGGTATTCAGGAAGTTGAAGATGAGGCTAGATAAAATTATCAGGAAGATGGTGTGGCCCCATCAGGTAAAGAGCACCCATATAGTTTTCTTTTAATTAATAGAATACTTGTAACAATAATTAAAAAAACTCATGAATTTAACCCATTTCTTTGTTATTGCAGAGGACCCCCCTTTTCATACACGTCCTCATCATGAGTATAGGACTAGGCATACATTAACTAGATCAAGAGCACAAGGCAGAAGAACTGAAGAGGGGACAAATGATGACGATAGTGATGGTCCAATTAGTCTTTACCTCCAAGATTCAAAAAGAAACAAAAATTATTGGAATCTTATTATATGTTAACAACTGGATTTTATGTGTTAATGAATTTGATTATTTGTTAATGAACATTAATGAATGATATGTGTTAATGAATGTTGATGAATGTTACTTGTTAATGAATTATATGTGTTAATGAATGTTGATGAATATTACGTGTTAATGAATGTTAATGAATGTTAATGAATGTTATGTGTTAATGAATGTTATGTGATAATGAATGAATGTTATGTTTCATTAATGGATGAAAGAATGTTAGATGTTAATGGGGAATTTAAAGTGATATTAGGGGGGAGAAGGGGCCAAATGAGCTTCCACCTTCGTGTGGTTGGCCATGTTAAGTAGAGAATATTAAACTATTCTTGAAACAAATAGAAGCTCAATAAAGTAACACACTTTTTAATATTTCATTATGCTCCATTGTTAATCTTATTAATACTAAGCATCTTGTTTGCAAGTTACATATTCAGTGTTGTAGGTTGTGAACATGCTTCTACGAGACAGTTCTCCAATACAAGTGAATGCATGCCTCATTGGTTTTGTGAGTTTATTTTGTTCTAGAATAGACATACTTTCTTTGTTCATTCCTTAACATTCGTTCATTTTATTTTAGAATAAGACACACTGCCTCATTTTGTTCATTCATTGCTCATTTTGTTCATTCATTGTTTATTTTGGGTCGAATTTGAAGAAAGAGCATGCATAAAAGGAGGTGGAATTGCTAGAAACTGATTGTTAAACTAAGTTATTGATTATTCACTAAAACCCCTAGATCCTGATTGTGATTCTTCCTGGGTCCTAGTTCGATCCTAATTCCCCTTAGATTCCTCCAAGGTCCTTCTTAGGTGGTTTGGTCCTCGGTGATTATTCATCATTTGTTGTGCCTAATTTTGGGGCAAATTAATAAAGTAGTGTTGGCTGCAAAGTGTACAATTTAAATTGCTATCTCATATAAGTTGCAACATTTTGTAAGGGGTGCGATCTTACCCAAACTATTATTCAAATTGAAATTGTCATAAATACACAACCTTTCATCATTGGTGAAATCTGATCTTTATTTCTATTTTTGTTGATTTCTTCATACTATCATAAGCATGTGAAACTTCTATTAGTGGTTTCTTATTGTCAACTGGTTATCGTATTGATTAGTAATTAGCTCTAAGATCTTCCAATAGTTATAGTGGCATTATTTATCACTAGATTTTGTCGTCCTACTATATTTATGACTAGATCTGGTATTGTCAATATTTTTCTGACGGTTTCAAGACCTAATTGAGCATCATTAATCAAATCAATTTCTGCATCTATGCAATTCACTGTATGAGTGTTTACTTTGATTTCATTTCAGTCTGTCATAAACTAAATAAATTCAAGATTACATTTTCTCTCGGGTGCTTTTATATCATTGGAGTAGATTTTATGTCATATATATGTGTGTGTGTGTATGGACGTACCCATACACATACCCAAGGATTTTTTTTTGTCAATCCCGTGAATCCGTACCCGATTATGTATCTGTATGCATACCTGAATCGATAACTTAGTTGTTAAATTATCTAAAAGCCATTTTGTCTCATGTATGATCTATGAGGGGATTCTAACTGATGTAGAACTGATGAAATTGTCCTAAAAAATCCACCTTTTTAGGCCTCAAACTAATGATGAACTTAGAAATCCATATTTTATCTAAGAACTAATGCCTAGACTGATTAATGATACTAAGAAATTGTATTCTAACTTGAAGCTCATTTAACTGAAACTCCAACCCTTTAGTCATTTCCATGTGCATGTTTATGGTAATCCAATCTACTAAAAAATACTATCATGACTGCACTTTCATTTCTCATAGAAGGTGATCATATCTCCATGTTTTATTGTCTAATGTCAGACTTATTGTCATGTGCCTATGTATTTAGAACCTAATTTCTATCATAATCCTTATTCTTCACTCCTCATTACTAGTCTACAACACTATAAAACCATTTTACTGAGCCTCTATGCATGCCTTATGACTATTACATCTTTGAATGCCTTTGAGTTCTTTTTTTCTTTGCTATACTTGATCTTCTTCTCTCTCTATGATTGTATTGTCTTTGATTTTCTTTGCGACAAGGCTTTTATGGATTACAATTGGAATTGATGGAAACACCTTGTATTTTCCTTAAGTTTGGGGCCTTGAAATGGAGTGTACGCCTTATGATGTTACTGTCTACTTTGTGTTCTACAATATTCTCATGTCTCCAACTCAGATGATTACCTTTTATGACTAGATATATCTTTGTAAGTGCTTTCTTTGTTAATCATTATCTTGTATTTTCCTTAAGTTTGGGGCCTTGAAATGGAGTGTACGCCTTATGATGTTACTGTCTACTTTGTGTTCTACAATATTCTCATGTCTCCAACTCAGATGATTACCTTTTATGACTAGATATATCTTTGTAAGTGCTTTCTTTGTTAATCATTATCTCGTTGAGTTGTGTATGCCTAAGACTGAAATATTGTTCTTGATAGTCTTGTTGCTCACTATTTTGTAGAGTTTTCCTTAGGCACGTGCACTATCACATGTTTCCCTTTAAACAATGTCTAAGACTATACCTAACCCTACACTGTTATCCATGATTGCATACTAAATCCTAGGTCTATATCTTTATAATATCATCCTTTGATAGTATTTTTAAACAACAATATGACTATCTATATGACTATTTATAAATGCTTTATGTACTGGTTGCAAGAAATTTTTGGCATTTACTATTATGATTCCTTATGATAAGTCTTCTCATGCATTCTTGTTTCTATTTCATCTTTATCTTCCTAATATTGAAGTACCTACTGCGCTTAATCATTTGTAAGCTCACCGATATTAATGTTGTTGATATTAATCCTTTGTAATCAGGATAGCATACATCGTTTAAGTCCATCGGCAGAACACACACTAGGGACAATGGAGAAATCGTGTCTTACCAATAGCTGATGAGGCTATCAGCATGACTTATCCCAATGGACACTGGCAAAAAGTAAAATGCATCGGCAAAGGTTACGACAATAAAGGATCGTTGGTGTAGACAAAAGCAATCAGATTTTATTTTTTCTAAATGTTGGGGAAGGTCAGAATTCCGATGAACACCACAAGACAACCAACAATGTTGCCATACCTGCGACGATAAAAATATCGCAGGATGCAGCCTCGTCCGTCGTCTTAATCGTCAAAATTTTGACATCTCCTTGAAGATGGTCCACTGGCAGAACACACACTAGTGGCAATGGAGAAAGCATGTCTTGTCGATAGCCGATGAGGCTATCGGTAAGACTTATCCCAATGGAAACTGACAAAAGTAAAATGCATCAGCAAAGCTTACAATGTTAAAGGGTAATCAGCAAAGGTTACGGCGATAAAGGATGCAACGAGGTCTAAATTTTGACATCTCCTCGTCAAACAAACATGCCGCCTAGCGGAAATGGATAAATCTTGTCTTGTTGATAGCTGATGAGGCTATCGATAAAACTTATCCCGATGGACACTGGCAAAGTAAAATGCATCGGCAAAGGTTATGACGATAAATAAAGGGTCATCGACAAAGGTTACGGTGATAAAGGTGCAACAAGGTCGGAATTTCAACATCTCCTCATCAAAAAAACATGTCGCGGGTGCATAGAAATTTCCGACGTGGTGTCATCTGAATTTCAATGTGAATCCCATCGTCGGAATCACTGACGAAAAAAATAGGGATGAAAAAATACGTCAGAATTTTGACGTTTAGTTGTCTGAGTTCTGACGGACACTCATCAAAAAACTGCTCCAAATGTACTAGTGTTTGATCTCTAAAATCTACATAGAGGTGGATATCTCCATTTTTCTTATGAATAGGTACTAAATTAGAAACCCATGTGTTGTGCTTGATCAAATATATAATCTATGAGTCAACTAATTTCTAGAGTTCTTGAGACATTAAGGTCTCAATCTTAGGGTTGACTAGTCTCTATTTCTACCTGATGAGCTTTGCACCTTCAACAAGCTGAATAGTATGTTGAATGAACTCAGGGTTGTAACCTTTCAAGTCGTCATAGAACCAAGCAATGACACCTTTATATTTTTCACAAAAAAAGATCAATCTGTCTTTATCCTTTTGTAGAATATTCTTCCCTACCATTAATTTTTTACCTTCGCCAACCCGCCACTCAATATAATCTCCCTTGTCTGGTGTGAATTTTCTTTTATCATTTTGGGCATCATCACAATCGAATAGATTTTCCAAGGTGATTAGTTGTTTGGGAAGCTTATTAGTTTTAAGTTGGATGATTTGATCTTCATATGTCTTTGTTTCTTTAGATTGTAGCTGCTCGGCAAACTCACATGACTATTGAATGAACATTGCAATATGGGCATGACTCTCAAACACCTTCCAGTTTTTCTCATTATCTAGGATGGTTGGTTGTCGTATGCTAAAATTCATCAATCAAATTAACTAGAAATCAAAGGGAGAAATCACGAATCTCTATCCTAATAAAATTCAAACAAACACACAATGAAATAATGCAAAAGCAAGAAACAAGAATGTGAAATATATCAATCAATTCTCCCTATTCCAAGACTGCATATATCTTCTATTGCTCTTCTCTTCTTTGTGGTATGATGGCTCTCAGATATCACGTCAGCAACCTGCAAAGGACACAAATATTTGAAGTTTGTGATTCAGAGGAATTGTGAGGAATTGGATACTCAATTGATACATAACTGGATGAGATTGATTGAAATGTGGATCAGACTAATCAAGAGGTGGAACTCAGGTGAGCTCACATGTTGATTGACAGTTGAACTGTTGAATTGGAGGTGAAACAGAATAAATTGAATAGATTAAATGAGTCAACTGATTGAGAAAAAGCTGATTGAAGGATGAAAAAGGGTGATTGGAGGAAATAAAGAGGAGGAGATAATTAACTGATTGAGAGTTGATTGAGAGCTCTATTTAGAAAAAGCTAACTAAAAGATAGTAATAGAGATTGAAGAGATAATTGAATTAATTAATTAATTGATTGAATTAATTCATTTAGCATGTGCTTGAACTTTAACTTGGATTTTCAATTTAATCTTTGCATGAGATTTTAATTCAATTTGTTATTTGAATATATTTAGAACTTGACTTTGATTTTCAATTTGATTTTTGAAATCATGCACATGTATTTGAATTTGGATGAAATTAGAAATATTATGACATTAAATTAAATTAGAAAAATTTGGAGAATTAATGAAATTAAATGAAATTATAAGAATATGAAATTAAATGAAATTAGAATTTGGGGATTTGGAATTTTAATTAGAAGAAATAATTAACTAATTAAATAATTTAAAGAAACTATTTAATTATTTAGAAATGGACTTTAATTAAATAATAAAGAATATTTAAATTAAAGGATTAAAATCATAATTAATTAAATAATTAATATTTAATTAATATTCAGAAGAGGGTTAATGATTAGATGATTAGAGATAGAAATTAAGAATTAATTTATTTAAATAATAAAGATTATTTAAATTGAGGGATTAAAAATCACAATTAAATTAAGACAGAAAATATCTAATTAATATTAGAAAATGGTTTAAATGATTAAACAATGATAGAATTGGAAATGAATTAATTAGTAAGATGATGAGGCCATATGAAATTAGAAGATTAAGATTAAATAATTATTTAATCAATTCTATGAATAATTAGCTTAATTAAATAGTTAAAGAATTATTTAATCAATTAGAGGAATAATTAGTACATGATCAATGATACATTTTTAGGTGTCTACATTTGCCCCTCTATGAGACAAAGTCAGAACAACGTTGTTTCAAAGAAAAAAGAAAAAAAAAAATCTGCCCCAGTATGCCTTGGTAACACTGTATAGTGTAAATATGCCCCATCGGAAAAGGTGGTCGAAAAATTCAGAAATTGAGACCATATTTTTGATATCAGTATAATGAGCAATCGTGTGAAGTTTCGTGCATTTTCGAGATCGTTTGAGTAGCCTACAAGTTGTTTTAAGTTGACGGGGACCACGAGCGTCGAAGTGGAAAAACCCTAATTTTGAACTATAAATAGAGAGTTTCGCTTTTTATTGGCTCATTGCATTGTGTTGAGTTCTTGGAGATCCTTGCGAGTGTTTTGCTTTCCTGCAAGTATTTGATCATCATGGCTAGCTATAGGGCACGAGTGCACTTGTCTGACCGAGAGCGTTCTTATCAAAGACCTCCGGGGACTAGCGACATGGTATGTTTCCAAATTTTTTGCTCAATTTTTTACCTGTTTTTGCAATTTTTTCAAAAAAATTTCAAAGATCTAGGTTTTATTCATCACGTATATGCCTATCGATTTTCACGCATTCGCATTTATTGTCATGCAAACACTTTAAGTGTTACGCATATATGCTTAGTGTTATGCATTCATTTATCTGTTTACACATTAGTGTTAAATGATACGCATTAGTTGCAATTGTTACACATAAGCTTTAATTGTACCGCAATAGTGTTAAATGCTACGCATAAGTATTAAGCTTTACGCATTCGTTGTTAATTGAAGATTTTTGTCATGCATTTGATCAATTTTTTATCACGACATCTGATATCTGACATTTTCAATGTTTCCTCTATGCAGGAGAATATTGGAGTGTTATACTATCGACAGAGTAGACCCAGTGGACTTGATCTTCGAGCTGATTTACTTGATGAGGAAATTGCACATATCCGACATCTAGGATTATATCATGTCTTACATTTCCCAGAGGTCATGACCAACAGGGCCTTGATTACAACGTTAGTAGAGCGATGACATTCTGAGACATGTATCTTTCATCTTCCTACTGGTGAGGCATCCATTACCTTAGAGGATGTTTGGCATATACTGCATATTCTCATCCATGGTACTAGAGTTGCATATGATCATGATGATGGTGTCGTTGGACTATGTGCCCTTTTTTAGTGTGAGGAGCAGGATTTACAGATCAATGGTCATTATGATATCCCTTGGGCTCACTTGGACTATGATGATCTTACTATAGTATTATGGAGTATCGTAGGTGGTTTGTTGATTCCTGACAGATGAGTTCATGGATTTCCAGTTGGATGGGGCAGAGTGCTCCATGATATGATTGTTCATCGGCGAGTATATGCTTGGGGTCCTTGTCTATTAGCCATGGTTTATTATCATATGCACAACATTGTATACCTAGGATACCAATCGATCAGTTGTGGTGTGGCATTGCTCCAGACTTGGGCTTGGGAGCACATTTCTATCTTGAGTCTAGTTATTCATGTTGACTTGTAGCCTGATGAGCCCTATGCATTCAAATATACACTTGGTATTAGACACAAGGGTTCAGGTAACACCTTGTACTGGCGACATCAGCTTGATATCTTGCAGCATTTTATTTGGAGAGCATATTTAGATTGCCCAGGTTGGGCAAATGATGCACAACACTTGCCTTTCTGCAAACAGCAAAGATATTTTATAGGGAGGACCATTGAGTCTTAGAGGATTATTGAGATGTCTCTTCCAGGATGGGTACTCGGATAGTTTGGGGAGGTGTAGGTGACACCTGTTCTTACGGCGTACTTTGCTCGTGTTTCTCATGAGGTTTTTGATTGGGGTGTATGCATACAACCACATGTGGTGGATGTCGAGTTTGATGCCCTTCAGGCATTACCGTGGGGTTGGAGTGCAAGTGCAGTAGATCTAGGGACTACTCCTGAGTATGATGCATGGTGGGCCTGACATAGGCCTATTCCATTGACTAATTCGACTATTTTGATCATAGTGCAACAGATACGACATCCTATACAATGACTAAGGATCGACATGGGGGAGAGGAGGGGAGATGACAGAGGAGAGGAGGGTAGAGGGGGAGAGGAGGGATGAGGAGATGAGGGAAGAGAGGAGGGAGGAGAGGAGGGAGGAGAGGAGGACGTAGCCATTGGTGGAGACACTAAGTCTATGAGCAACAGGGATGACGATGATTCTTCAGAGTTATTGAGTAGTGAGGATGGGGATGATGATGATATGTCAGAGCTAGAGGACATGTCTTTCTACAAAGGGGGGAGGAGGAGGACAGGGTGGTGATGGAGATGATGATCTGTAGATTCTTAGAGCACGGATTTGAAGTCTAGAGGACGAAGTTGCCAGACAAGATGTTGAGCGGGAGGCATATCGTAGAGACTCTGGTGCATTAGAGATCAAGAGAGATCATCTCCAGAGAGAGAGAGATGAGGCAGTTAGGAGAGCTCAAATCACAATGGATGCATATGATCAGTTATTTGGGCCGGTGATAGAGGCACATAGCTAGACAGATAGATATTTTGTTGTTGCATAGGAGGCTATTTTTTATCGGCAAGCTTATGAGAGAGCTATTCCTGAGGGTCAGAGGGAGCCTAGTTCTAGTGCTTTTATGGGGAGAAGATCGAGTCGATCTACCTCTCGACAAACTAGCAATGGAGGAGTGATGGGTCCACCTCAACATCCTGGGGCAGGATCCACCTGTTGACAGAGGCAGTGTTGGTTGAGACATTGAGATCATGTTATCTGAGCCTTCGGGCCTGTTTTATGATTATTGTATTCGGACACATTACCAATTTTTAGTTATGTATATGATATGTAGTTTTTTGGTGGCGATCTATTATCCTTTGTTTTCCATGTATGTTGTATGATGCTATGTGTTATGTGATGCATGTCTATATGATTTATAAATGATTGTTTATGAATGCAATGGTTTCTACATGATTTATGATGCAATGATGAATGAATGGTTTAATGCTTTCTATATGATTTATAAATGATGTTTATGAATGTAATGGTTATTAAATGCAATACAAATGTAATTTAAACTATATGAATATGATTTAAAACTATATGGATGCAACTTAAAACTATATGGATGCACTTTTGTTTTTGTATGATAATGCCAGAATGTTCTTTTAACTTAGATGTACCTTGAAGAAATGTTAGTAAGATGAAAGAAAAAATAAATTGATGAAAGAATAATGTTAGATGACAGAAAATGATTTAGGAAGAGATGAGAAATCAGAAAACTATCAATAAACAGATGAGATGAGAATGAGAATGAATTATTCATGAACCTATGTCATTATTTATTGTGCAATATATATATTCATAATTGAGCCCTTATTATTGAACAATGGATCTTAGCGCATCATGGTATAAGTAATCAAGATGTAAAGATATCTCATTGAAGAAACAAACACATACCAGACAAGGAGTCAAACCCTCCATTCTGGGAAATACAACTAGGGGTTGAGGTATGTGCGGCATCCACAAGATGAATCCTCCTATCACAGACACCCACTATAGAAATTTCCCTAGAACTTCATTGGTTTACACCACAAACAACAAACAAAGAAAAAGATAATGCGTATCATGGCTCCTCTAGTCACTTGTGGACATCCTTGAGTAGCATAGGAACACAATCTGTCGCCAAATGATAAAAGATAAAGACTAACCTAGACAAAATTCAGTAGCTATACCGATCTTGTGCCTTCATTCTCAGTTGCTTGTTGTGATAGTTGATAATGTCTGATCTCATAAAGTTGTGGACCCCGTTTAAGACTGACATGTCTGATTTCGAGTGTATCCTCTTCCGTTTAAGACAAGATAATGATCACTTCATATGAATATGATATGATTGATAAGACAGCTTGATCAGATGATTGCAGATGTTTGACTGGATAGTCGTATCCTTTGTTAAATTCCTGTGAAGCGTTTTCTAGATATCTGCTAGGGTGTTTGATTCTTGTGAGACATTTTATTGCAAGTTTTTTGATTGATTTTTTATTGTTTTTTGGATTTTGTGGATTGATATTTGAATGTTTTTGGTTGATTTTTTTAGGACATTTTCTTAATCTTTTTGGTTGATTTTTTCAGGACATTTTTTGAATGTTTTTGGTTGATTTTTGAATTTTTCGATGTTTTTGTATTTTATGTTTTTCAGTGTTTTTGGATTTTTTATGTTTTTTGTTGTTTTTGGATTTTTTATGTTTTTCATTGTTTTTGGATTTTTATGTTTTTCACTATTTTTATGTTTTTCGCTGTTTTTAGATTTTTATGTTTTTCGTTGTTTTTGGATTTTTATGTTTTTCACTGTTTTGGGATTTTTTCAGGACTTTTTATAATTTTTAGGATTTTTTCAGTTATGCCCCCACTGTGCAGCCCTATATGACATGATGATCTACATAATGCATGTGGGGACAATGAATTTTTGACATGACTTATGTTAATGCAATATGCCTGATGAATGTGCATTTCCTATTTGAACAAGGATGATTGTGTTTGTTTAGCATTTTGAAATACACCAATTGAATTAGAGGTACAAAACATTTCATAGATAAGCAGTCAATTGATCATTAAGGTCCCTTGGAATATCCAAATTAACACACTTAGTGACTAGGATTTACAAATGGAGACGCAAAAAACTTCTCCATTGGTTCTTGAAACTTTGATCTCCTTTTGCCCATGTGTGTGCAAATGAGTTAATTCCTGCTCTTGTGTTCACTAAAGATCCTTAGCATCCTATATGAGTAGCTATGTGGATTATTTTAACTTCAAAAGCATCCCGAATAGAGCCTCACTGCCAGCAAGCTTTTAGAGCTCCGACGAGGTTATAGATTGTAATTTCTCAAATATTGTTCCATTACCGGTAGGCGCTCATAGCCCTAATGGAGTTACTTGCATGTTCCCATAGTCAAGCTTTTTGTCGCACATTGTATGCATGATATTTCAGTTATATATCATTGCTCTTTTGCCTTGAGATGGATATTTGTCTTGATTAAGTAAAAATAGGTATTTGAAAGGTACCCAAACCTTTTACAAGCTAGGAGAATAGAATAGCATAAAAAAGTGCCTAATCACTTCAAAAAGTCAAAATGAACCCACCGGAAGGGCACAGCTTAAAACATCATTACATAATTACCTAAAACTCAAAACAGACAGCAACAGGAAAGCAAAAGATAGCAAAGAGACAAAACCAAGGACAGCAACTGGAACTAAATACTATTCAGGATCTCCTCAGCGTGAACAACCATTTGTTTCATGTTGTTCATTGAGGTCTTCATATCCTCCAGCTCACGACCTTTGTTGTCGACATAATTCTTTGTGTTGGCTCTAGTCCTCCTTTCATGACCCTTCTTGTTCACCTGCTCTTTATCACCTTCCTTCTCTACATTGTTCTCGTACCTGTTGATAAAGATGTTCATGTTGTCCACCAAAGATTTAAGAATTTGGAAATTTTGATCAGCAAGCTGCTTGACATTGTGCTCCAGCTTGTCAATTTTGCTGCCAAAATCTTTTAGTTTGTTGTCCATTTCCTTTCTATCTCCCATCTCATTGACCTTTTTCTCTATGGCTAAGATTTTTCCAACCATACATTCAATAGCTTGCGCATTATGCAGAACGACCACTAACTCTTTAACATGCTCCGCCAAGGGCTTGTCACCAACTGTAATTCTTGCCATGGCCTGTGTATCTATTTTCAAACTATTAATATACTTCACCAAAGTAGTGATGGTCTCACAGAAAGCCTTAATGGTATCTTTGTCACCACTATCACTTTTACCCCCTTTTTCCTCATTATGCAGTCTAGTGGTTTTCACGGTCTCCACGGTTTCCAAATTATCCTTAACTGGGTTACCCTCCCCTTCGTTGTCCTGACTATCAATCTTCTTATCATCATCATCCTCCTCCTTAGACTCAACTAGAACATAATTGAGATCAGAATTGCTACCCTTTTTAGTGTTCTTTTTCTGAGCCTTCTTTCCAGAGGCTTTCCCTTTCCTCTTCTTCACAGGTTTTTCCTCAAGGGAATCAGTTTTAGAGTCCGACATTTCAGATTCCACAATAATCCTCCTCTTCTTAGCCCTTATCCTCCCTTTTTTGCTAGTTTCTTCCGACTCTCCCTCGGTCTTAGAATCAAAGTTGAAACCACTATCCTTACTTTCCGTAGTCTCATCTTTGGCATTTTTGCCTTTAATAGGCTTTTCAATGCACTTCCCCTTTAGCATTTTATAAACCAAGACCATGAGCCCCTGGTGGAAGGCATGATCGCCTTTAGGGTCCTTCTGGATCTCCTTTATAGTATAATCCATTGAACAGGCCAGGTAATAGGGAAGGCTAACCCTTTCACCATGACAGAAATGGTTAAGAAGGATGAAGTGATGCCCATAAGCCCTGGTAAACCTACCATCTAAGGTAATATATTCAATAGAAGCAAATAAGACAAACCTCCATGGCCTACAAATTCTCTTCGGGGAGTGGTAGGAGTTGTCAATTTTGATCATCTTTCTTCTCTCACCATCCGTAATAGGAAACTTGTCTGCAGCCTTATCTGATATCCCTCTGTCCCTGTAAAATTTCATACCCTTGGTAGTCATCCCCATGGCCTTAGCGATAACCTCTTCATCTACATTTATCATATGTGATCCAATTAGAACTTTTCCATTTTTCCAGTTCTTGATGAAGTATTTGGTAATTGTGGGGTCCTTCCCATTCAGTCGTTCCATGAAAACATTGAGCCCCCCTATTGAAGGATACTCCAGACTTCTTCATTCTTTCTCCATTTAGAGCAGGATGCAGGTTCAAATCTCTTCTTGTTTCCTCCCATTTTTCCACCACCTTCCTTGCAATGCCTTCTCTCATTTTGATAACTTTTCCTCTGGTTTCTGTGGTTATTCTATAAGAGCGCCCATAATCCGTGCCAAATAATGATGATATGACACCTATTTAATAGCTCATTATCTTCAAGCAACCCCTGCATCAAAAAAGGCAGAAAGGTCATTAGAAATAATGATTAAAAGTGCCACGTTACCTTGTATAGCTTCGGTCCTGATTGAGCAAGGATTTCATTTCACTTGCAATCTCCTTTTCACCATAACTAGTGATGCGGTCTCCCGATTGGCAAGCCAGGTTGGCTGCCCAATCAACACAAGAGTTGGCCTCCCTATAAACATGTGTAAAAACACACATTTCAAACTCTTCACTGATTTTCCTTGTTGCTTTAATAGCATTAGTAGTCGACCATGATGGCGGGAATTTCATATTTAAACAATTGATAATGTTTAAGGAGTCTCCTTCACACCAAACTTTAGTGCATTTGGCTTCTTTGGCAAGGATAATCCCATGATAAGCCGCCATGGCTTCGGCAACATGGTTGGTCTATTTTCCTATAGGAATACATTTTATGATTTTACATATTCCCCATTCATCCCTTAGGACCACTCCACATCCTGCAACCCCCGGGTTTCCCTTAGAGGCCCCATAAAAATTGATTTTCATCCATCCCCTAGGTGGGCTGGTCCATATCACTCCCTCTCTAGGGTTACTCTGCATACTCTCTTGAGCTTTTAATCTCCATTTTTTATAGATAAATTGATCCTCCTTAGTGTTAGGATTATCAATACCACCTATAATATGCATATTTTCCACTATGCTTCTTCTTATTTTTTCAAACACAATGCTAGCCTTAGTATACTTTTCTCTGAAAATCCTATCATTTCTCTATTTCCATATACCCTAGCACATGTGTTGTAAAGCAATTATCCATAGCAAGGTAGTAGTTCTATTTTTTGAAGGATGATGCCATGACTTGAAAATCTCCTGAATCGAGTTGGGGAAGCTCCAACTGATATTGAATTGATCCAAACAACTTCCCCAAACTTCAGCTAAGAAGGGGCAATGAAAGAGTATATGATTTATTGTCTCCTTATTTGGCTTACAGAGTGTATAGAAACTTGGTATGTTGATACCTCTTTTTCTTATATTCTCTATTGTAATAATTTTGTCTTGGAGGGCTATCCAAAAGAAAATGTTGATCTTGGGGGTAAGGCCTTTCACCCATGCTTTAGCCCAGCAAGGACTTTCCATGTTATTGTATTATTGATGATAAAGAGATGCCACAGTAACAGTACCACTAGCAGTGAGTTTCCAAATTAACTGGTCTTCTTCTTCAATCCTCACCATTGAGTTCATGACGTTGTTCAAACTACCCAGAGACTGATCCACTTGAGATAAGTCTTTCCACTATCCATCTTTCCAATAATCATCCACCTTGGTTCCAAATCTTTCCTTGCATTGGTTCTGATATTTGTTCCACTTAGGGTTTTCATTTAAAGGGATCTCCATAAGCCAAGGATCCTCCCAGAACTAAATAAGATTCCCTTTCCCCAACTTCCATTTTGTACCTTTGATAATTAAGTCTCTAGTCCTAGAGATATTTTTCCAAATATTGAATCCAATTGGGATAATCTCTGCTTTGAGGAAACTTTAAAGATTTGGACATTAGCTTTTATATTTGTTGTCCCATGTTTTTTTCCACTCTCCTTGATTTCTATATCCTCTCCAAATCTTCTTAGCCATAAGGTATTCATTTATGTCTCTTATTCTTCTAAGGCCCAGACCGCCTTTATTCATAGGCTTACAGGCCTTCTCCCGAGTAATTAAGGTCATTCTCTTCTTCTCCTCAACCCTTGTCCATAAAAAGGATCTCTATATTTTTTCAATGGCCTCAGCATACTTAGTAGGAATCCTGAACAGACTGATGGCATAGAGAGGGATACTTTGAAGAGTGGTTTTTAGCATTTGAATCTTACCTGCTTGACTAAGTAGAGCTCCCTTCCATCCAGACAGTTTTTTATGGAATTTATCCACCAAGGCTCCCCAAAAGGTATCCAGAGGATCTTGACCTAAAGGGAGCCCCAAATAGGAGGCAGGCAAGCTACCAATTTGGTCACCCAGAATGTTACTAATGTTAATCCTCCTTCTCTCTGGGGTATTGATAAAATAAACAAATCTTTTAGACTAGTTTATTAGCTGACCAGTAGCCTCTCCATAGATATCCAAAGCTTTTTTCAGTCTTCTAGCATCCTTCACAGTGGCTTTTCCCATTATTATAGAATCATCAACAAACTACTGATGAGAGCATATTTGATCTACCGAAGAAGGTTTCAAACCACAAAACTCCCTTTTCTCAACCAGTTTTCCAATACATCTCCCCAAACATTCTGCCATGATGATAAAGATCACTGGAGATAGGGGGTCCCCTTGCCTGAGACCTCTTGAGGCTTTAAAGAAAGGAGAGGGGGAGCCATTCATTAGCATAGAAAAGGTGGTCGAAGAAACAAGTTGCCTGATAAGTCCAACACTCCTAGGATTAAAACCAAAAGATGAAAGAACATCCATCATAAAATCCCAATCCACTCTATCATAGGCTTTAGAAAGGTCAAGCTTCAGAAAAAAACCTTCTTTTTTAGAAAAGGCCAGAGAATGGATATTTTCATGAATAGAGATGATAGAGTCCAAAATTTGCCTTCCCGGGACAAAACCACTTTGCTGAGGCGATATAATGGAAGGAAGCAAATTAAGAATTCTAGAGGTAAGGACCTTAGAGATAACCTTGTAGAGAGAATTGCATAAGCTTATAGGTCTGAAAAGATCCATTGAATCAGCCCCCATCTTTTTTGGTATAAGAGCTATAAAAGTACCATTAACTTCTTTCAAAAGTTTTCTAGCACCAAAAAACTCTTTCACAGCTCTGGTAACATCATCTCCAATAATATGCTAGTACAATTGGAAGAATAATATGGGAAAGCCATCTGGACCTGGGGATTTGCTACCCTCAAAGGACTTAACAGTTGTCAAAATTTCATCATGGGAGGGAATGGTAGTTAAACAGTCATTGTGATCTTCCCCCAGAATGGTAGGTATACTGTCAAGAAGTTTCCTTTGGGCCTATTTATTCAGATGCTGATCCTTAGCAAGTAGATTAGAGAAAAAATCCATTGCATCCTTGCTCATGGAATCATCATCTTCAACACATCTGCCATTCAGTTTAATCTATACAATTCTATTTGTGGCCATATGTCTAAGTGTGGACATATGGAGGTATTTAGTGTTCCTATCCCCCTCCTTTAACCAGACATTTCTCGATCTTTGTTTCCAGTAGGTTTCCTCTTTAGCTATTATTTCATGATATCTCATCAGAATAGCATCTTCAGTATTTCTAGACATATAGGTATAACCATTGTGTTGTATCTCATCCTGGATCTCCTTGAGTTCTAAGAGGGTCGATGCTTTTGAGATAAAGATGTTCCCAAAGCAGTCCTTATTCCACTTCTTGACATTATCTTTAACATTCTTCAGCTTTTTGACCACTTTATACATGGCATTGCCTTCAATACTAACCTACCACCAGTCCTTAATCTTACTTTCCAGATCCAGGTGTCTAGTCCACATTTTTTCAAATCTATAAGGGAAATGTCTCCTTCTATTTTTTACTTCAGTCATTAAGGTTATAGGGTAATGATCTGATCCTGCCCTTATGTGAGAAGATAAAGAACATTCATGAAGATTAAACCAATCTAAGGAAAGTAGAGCTCTATCCAGTCTAACCTGAATCAAATTCTCACCACTTCTTAGATTAGTCCAGGTGTATTTGACTCCTTGCAACTCTAGATCATGAATGGCATTATTGTTTATAAAGTCCATTAGGTCCAATTTGCTATCCAGATTAGCATGACTCCCTCCCTTTTTCTCATTTTCCTTCAAGGGAGTGTTGAAATCTCCCATAATTATCTAGCTGTCCTCAGCAAATCTTCTTCTCAGCCCAATAAGATATCTCCACATCTCGCTTCGTTCGGTCTTACTGTTAGGAGCATAAACATTTGTTAGGACCCACGTAGTGTAATTCTTAATGTGCTTAAATCTAATACAGGCCAGGTTGTTGTCCTAAATTAACACCTCTCCTTCTATATTGTTTTTGTTCCAGAATGTAACAATTCCTCCCAAGGCACCTTCTGAACTACCTCCGCTGACTCCTCCATTTTTGAAAATATTCAAACTTTCAACTTTATCTTTCACCATCTTAGTTTCTTGAATCAAAAAAAAGTCAGGGATTTTGTCTCTAATCATGTTTCTAACTAAATTATGTTTGTGAGGACTATTAAGTCCCCTAATATTCCAGGAGATGATTTTCATGGATTTTTAGAAATACCTGCCTCAAAGATGGTTCTTTGGGTACCGTCTGCTAAATTCCTGCTTGTTTCCAATGTTCTTTTTTTGGCATTTGAGTGTCTTCCTGGAGAAGTGTGTTGCACTCCCACATCACCAAGCCTACTTCTGGTGTTTCTAGTCAACGTACTATTTACTGGGTTATTGTTATTCTTTTTCTTTTGCTTGTTCTTTCTTTTATCCTCTGCAACTTCTTCGTCCCCCTGCTTTGATTCATTCTTCCCAAGTGCCTTTTGTATGTCCTCTTCATCTCCCCATTTTGGATCTTGTTCCTCTGAATAAGCTAGCTTTCCCTTTGTTGGGGTGGTTAATGAGATTTCTAATAGCCCTTAGCCCAAAATGGTATCAGGTTGGGCTTCTTGGAACTAGTCTATTTCTTTATCTTGAACTTGAGATTTTGAGACAAGGTTGAAGTTATCTCCTTCCTCTTTATTATCTGTAGGATGTTTATCTATTTTCTCTACCTCTATCTTGTCCTCTTTCTGATCCTCTTGCTGAGTGTTGTCTTTTTCTTTGTGTACAACACCCTGTTCCAACATCTGAATCTTTGGTTCATTACCCACTTCACTAGTGATTTCTTCCTCCACCCTTACTATCTGGGACTTCTTCTCCTGATTAGGGTCATTGGAATCCCAAACTTTTAGTGTCTTGTCCACGTTTTTCCAAACCTTAGTTTGGGTATGGGGTTTATCTTCTTTAGATGGACATTTTTTAGCCTAGTGTCCGACTTTTTTACAATGATAACAGGCGAAGGGGATTGTTTCATAAACAATGTTCTACTTCCACTTTCCTAGTTTTGATTCTATCTCTATTTCCTCTGGCAATTTTGTGTTAGGTCCAACTCCAACACAGATCCTTGCATAGATCAACCTTCTTCTAGAAGCCTTGAGCTATCAATGGCAATTAGCTCCCCAAAGGTATTGGCAATTCCTGCAAAAACGTCTTCCTCCCAGAATTCCATTGGGAGCCCAGGGAGTTTGACCCACACCGGGACTTGGGCCAAAAAATTCTTTCCTTTCGCTACATTAGGGTACCACTTCTAGATGTACATGATGTATTTGCCTATTGCCCAAGACCCACTACATAGAATGTTTCTTCTATCCTCATCACAAGAAAAGGAGAAGGATAGACAACCTTTGTTCATTGCTACCACATCAACCTGACCTTTCAGGTTCCACTTTCTTTTGACAAATCCACAAACTATTTCTATGTTAGGTCTAGATCCAAAGAAATAACCAATCAAAGTGTTTTCCATTCTAGCGATGTTTTGATCAATGATTTGGTCAGGAACAACGATAGCAAACTTTCCCTGAGACACATTCAAGGAGTTTTTAACAGGAGGCAATGAGGACTTACCTTTTGGCTTGACCCCAAACAATGAGGACCACTTATGTGTCTGTCCATTGGGTCCCCCTTTAGGGTCCGTTGACAAAAGAACCTTTTCCGGATGATCTTTACCTTCCACTGTGTTCTCTGAAACACAAGTCCTTTTCTATCCTTGGGCTCCTTCCGAGTTGCCGTCTTCTATTTTTTAAGTTTGAACCTGCCCTTTCCCGCTCTCTAGTGCTAACTGCTCTTCACGTGGTGTCATTCCTCCCCCTGGGTCCCCCAAGTTCACGAGATCATCGGGGTCCTTACCATCTGAACCTTCTCCTTCCGCAGGAATCTCTGAATCATCTGTCGTATGTTGTCCCAATGCTGATCCAAAATTCCTGCTCGAATTTGAATCCTAGAACCGCCCGCCCTCCATGGAATCCTGGAACTGCCCGCCTATTGTCGGCTCGTTTGAGTTGTTACTACTCAAAAAAGCTTCATTTTTGCTATTGTTTTTGAGATGGATATTTGTCATAGCTCTTTTTCTTTTATATTTTCTTGCCTTGACTTATAAGTAATGAAACCTACTTGGGTGTGATAATTACAGTGGCGTTGAAGTAGAATTTTAGATTTTTCACTAGTCATATGATCAACTAGGTGTCTCGAATGAATTTAGAGATTTTGTTAATGTGTTTGAGATATAGCAATTGATAGATTTTAGGTCAACAAGTCTCAAATAGTGAAATCACTACCCAACCATAAGTAAAGCGTCATCATAGGGTAATGTTAAAAATGAATGACCTTAGGACCTCAAAGACTTCATGTTCGAATATCTAAGAAAGGAGACAACCCATATTTCTCTTGAATGCAAACAAATGATAAACTTGGACAACTGTCTTTTTTTATTGACGCTGCTAAATGCTAATGCATAAACTTTTATGAATGTGATGCTTTTGAAAAAGGAACTATATGTGATGCAGTGCTTTAAAGAAAATGATATGCAATGCGGAAGGTAAAACCTAAACTAACCTATCCCTTAGATATAATATCGTTTAAGGTGCATGTTGTTCATAGGGTCAGGGAGTGGATCTCCCTCCATGGTAGCCAAATTTTATGCTCCATTGCATATAACCCTTATTATAAAAGGACCTAGCCAGTTAGGTTCAAACTTCCCTGGCTTTTCTCGTTCCGTTAGGTCCCTTTGGTTCTCCTTGAGAAATAGATCTCCCACTTCAAAATTCCTTGGGCGTACTCATTTATTGTAATTCCTTCTCAATCTGTTCTGGTAACCTTGAAAATGATTTAAAGAAGTTTGTCTCTTTTCATCAGGCATTTCAAGCTCTTGTAATCTTGCAACCTGATAGTCTTCCTCTGATATGATGTTTTTTAAGGAGACTCTTAAAGACGGTAGTTCTATTTCAATAGGTAGTATCGCTTTTGTACCATAGACCAATGAATATGGTGTTGCTCCTGTAGGGGTGCATACTCCTGTTTTATAAGCCCAAAGAGCAAGATTTAACTGGAGATGCCAGTCATGTCCTATATCAGTGATAACTTTCTTTATGATCTTCAATATTGTCCTGTTTGTTGCCTCTGCTTGTCCATTGCTTTGCGGATAATATGGTGTTGCAAATCTCTGTTGTATTTGAAATTTTTCACACAATTCTCTCATTTCTTGATTTTTGAATGGACGTCCATTGTCTATCACTATGTACATTGGAATCCCGTACCGGCAGATAATGTAATTAAGCATAAACTTTTCTATTTTCTTACCAGTGGTGTATGTAAGGGGAATTGCCTCAACCCATTTAATAAAATACTCAGTAGCTGTTAAGATGAATTTTTGCCCATTGGAAGATGTAAGATTGACTTTACCAACTAGATCTAACCCCCATTGTGAAAATGGCCAATGTGATGTAATAGGTTGAAGATCCTGTGTCGATGCATGAATGAGGTCTCCATGCATTTGACATTGTTTACATTTTTGTACATATTTATTGGCATCCTTTTCCATAGTTGGCCAATAGTATCCAGTTCTTAACAATTTCTTTGATAGTGGCGGGCCACTTTGATGCGCCACACAAAGTCCATCATGTACCTCCTTTAGGGAAAGTTGTGCTTCTTCTTCATCAAGACATCGGAGAAGGGTTCCATCAAAGCCCTTTCTATACAATGTATCAGCAATAATAGTGTGTCTGGATGCTTGACAAATAAGAGTTTTCTTTTGATTTCTAGACAAATCAGGAGATATATATTGAGTACGTGTATATCTCATTATACCATGGGAATTCAGGACCCACAATTACACATACATATTCAGATGAGGGAATCTTATATGTCGGTACCATCAATTGTTTTACAATAAACTCAAACTGATTTTTGTTATTAGGCATATTTAGTAGAGACCCTACTATAGCCATGGCATCGGCTGCCTTGTTTTGTATCCTTGGAATCTATTCAAAAGTGATTACTGAAATGTTATTTGTAATCTTCTACCATTTGTTTATAAGGAAGTATTTTATCATCTTTTGTGTTATAGTCAGCATTGACTTGATTGACAATCAGTTGTAAGTCACTATAGACTTGTAATTCTTTTATCCTCCACTGTACAGCGATACGAAGTCCTATGATGAGAGCTTCATATTCAGCAATATTATTCATACAGGGAAAATTTATTCTGAATGACTTAGGGATAGAATCACCTTGAGGGGTGATGAAAATAACCCCAACTCTAGCTCCATGATTTGTATAGAACCCATCAAAGTATAATTTCCACATGGTAGATGTTGTCAATGTAAACACAGATTCATCAAGAAAATCTATTAGTAGCGGGTGATTGTCTTGCAAGGGAGCCTCTGCTAACCGATCTGCTATAATCTACCATTTGATTGCCTTTTTGTCCACGTACTCTATATCAAACTCACTTAAAATAATGACCCACTTAGCCAATCTTCCATTCAATGTTGCTTTGCTTAAAAAATATTTGAGTGGATCAAAACGTGCAATGAGTTGGACTTTGTGACTCAGCATATAATATCTAAGTTTCTGAGATGCAAAGATCGTTGCAGACATGCTCATTCTATTGGAGTGTAATTAAGCTCATATCCAATTAGGGTTCTACTTATATAGTAGATTGTTCTCTCCATTCCTTGATCATCATGTTGTGCCAACAAGGCTCATAAAGATGAGTTTGTTGCTGATATATATATTAATAGGCGCTTTCCTTGAGTAGGTGGAACTAATACTTGAGTATTTAGAAGATAATCCTTTAAAGCTTGAAAATCTTCTTAGCACTATTCTGTCCATTTGAAGGTAACTCCTTTTCTGAGTAAATACTGAAATGCATTACATTTATCTACTAGTTGTGCTATTTGTTGGTTACCAAAACCACAGGTTGGAAAACCAAAAGACTTTCCAAATCCTCAAGTAGTCCAATCAGCCTTGGCCAACGAACAGGGAGAGTCAAGGACTAGATCCCTCTGCACTTTAGGCTCCACTGAACCTAGGTGGGTATACCTCTTCCGCTCAAGCACAAAAGAGATTGTTTAAAGTGGATTTAAGCCTTTTAGCAAATTACAAAAACTGGCAAGTTGTTGTTCTTCAATTATGCTTTATTATGTGCTTTAAGTGAATGCCTTTGAAAAGAAATGAAAATGATTATAATAGTATTTTGAGAATAAGAATCCTTTTAAGACTTAAAATAAATATGTAAAGATCAGTGCATATAGAATTGAGGGAGAATGTTTCTCTATCAAGGACCTTTAATGCATGACCAACCAAAACCTTAAAAGATAAATAGCAGACCAGTGCGTCTATCCAGGGGTATTTATGACACTTTGTGGATAGAAAATCCTATCAACTCCTAAGATAATATTAATCATCAACTATGAAGGTTTTAGTATGTGCTTCACAACAATGAAGAACCCAATATCTCATTTAATGTAACAGTATGTGATGGCACATCATAGCAAATCATATGACAGATTTATCAAGAGGACAAAATAACTCATCAACACAAAAGTATGCACAATAATTAGGAAAAGAAACAATGAACCATCATATATTAATCCTTAAGAGATGATTGCATACACAAGCTACACTTGAAAATACTCCATTACAGTCTATTTGCATAAAAAGATACCTCTTTGTTCTATAGACTTCCCTAATACATATAACTTGCAGTCCTACTAGGCAGTATGTTTTTTCTGAATACCACCTCCCTTTTCATACAAAATGACTCATTATACGAATGGAAGGACGCACCCTTCCATTATCCTAACAACTAATTGAACAGCAACTAAACAACTTAACTAAATCATCAATTACATTACAAAAACTAAAACAATGAACTAAGACTTTCGATCTAGTCGTTGTCCACACTTCTGAATATGCCGCAAATAGCCCGCATCCTTGTAGGTTGTAGAATTGAGGATCGCATCCCTGGTTGCATTCTCAATCATTTAAAAGTTCTCAAACTGGTCACCCATGTCATTCATATCAAGGATATCTATTTTGGCAATGGCTTGGGCTGCACTAAGTAAAGACTTACACTCAGAAATCCATATGGTCTTATCTTTAATTACCCTGCATCGTCTACCAAATGAGGGACCCCATGCTAAACAATTTGCTGGCACTCATCAAATTCAGATTTCAATTCCTTTGTGAATTCATCATGTGTGGCGAGCAAACCCTGAACCTTCTTCTTTACTTTTTCCCTGGTCGATGCATCTTGTAGCAACAAGTTAACTCTATCTCAAATTCTGGTGTTTGAGACCATATTGTCCATGTTCCTCTGATATAAATCCTAGAACTCGTCCAATGCCTTTTCCATATTGTCATATCTTTTACATAGAAAAACACAAGTAGTGTCAACCCTAATTCTCTTCATCTCCCTCTACAACTTAGTATGCACATAAGATAATTTTTCAAATTTCTTCTTCCATTGACCTCCCGAATCAGTAATTTGAGGGATTGGATGCCCACTCCTCTTAAGGGTTTCTTCATATAAGGACTTATATTTATTCTTCTCTTCTATCTCATGTTTCATCTGGGCCTTGTTGAATTTTTAAATATTAATACCTATGTCAGTCGTGACCATAAGATCCACCTCTCCAACTTTCAGGGTCATCATGTGACCAAAAGCTTTATCCACATCTATGATTTTTTGCCTTTTATGGGGAGGGCATAAGGCCCACAGCAACATTTCTTCCTCATTTGGATTGTACCTTGATCCAATAAAAATATCTTTTACTCCTTGAATATTCAATTTCATGTCCTTATTGTCCGAGTGCAGGAAAGAATCAAAGATAAATGAGGCACTCAGCTCTCAACCTGGAAATACAATTATTCCAGCCTCTACTAGTACTTGCCTCCCCTTTTGTGGGATCATAGTCCCAACTTCCGTATTGATATCTTCCTTCAACCTCTTCTTCATTTCTGCCTCATTCTCAGGGGTAATATTTGGCACTGCTTCCCTTAATTTCCTACCCTTGAAATGGTACAGGAATGATTTTAACTCCTTAGACTTTATGAATTGATCATCTGATACAAAAGAAACATGCTTTGTCATTCTTTCATCTGTTTCTGCCTTTAGTGAGATGATGAGCTTATCATGTGCTTCTGCATCCTTTTCTTTCTCAGGTTCCCAAAGCTTGGAAACTACTTCATTCTCCCCTGAATCACTTTGGGTTGGTTCTTCCTCCATGTTTTCTAATCTCTTCCTTCTCTCCTCTAGTTTCTTCTCCAAGGTCTCCATAACATCTGCAAGCTCTTCTACCTCCTTATTTCTACACATGTCTTCAAATTCATCCTCCTGATGAAAATAATCGTCCAACTCTTGCCTCTTCCTGCTTCTATGAATGTAACCCTCAGGATCATAATGCGTTCTAGACGTGTACTAGAACAGGTTGTATTCATCCACCAGCTTCCTATCAATAACTTCATATTCTCTAGTAGATACAACTTTAAAATCCTAGAAATGAAGTGTACCAGGGAGGAAGGTTTGCTTGTGTGCACCTCCAAAATGCTTGGCATTATAGAAACTTAATTGCCTTACAATTTCCAAAAAATAAATCGTGTCTGGTGTAGGCTTTGGTAACACATAGGGATAACCCTCAAATCCGTTGCATCGAACAAAAGTGAAGTTTTGGCATGGGTGCCAATCACCCCAATTGTGATTAACCTTTGGATTTTTGTTCTCATGAGGCCTAAGAAACCTCTTGACATCCTCAGAAAATGATCCCTGCAAAGGCTCACCAAAGAGCAAGAAAATTGGCTTAACTAAGAATTCCTCAAATTTGAGGTAATGAGAATTCACATATCTGTAATCCCATAAAGAAACCCACAACTGCACTAGTTGATATTTTCCATTCTTCCCTACTGTAATTACATTCAAACCTTTTGACCATAATCCCTTGAATCTCCCATAAAATAAAATAATATGCATTAACAGCAAATAATGCTTGAAATGCTTATCTGGATTATCTTTCAAGTTCATGAAGCCTTCATGTAGTCTGTCCACTGGGTATGAAGCAAAATCAAAAGCTCTAGGCTCATGTCTCTGAATATCTGCTGCTAAAACCAATGGTCCTATGTTTTCCACATCAAGAGCTTCAAGTCCTCCAACCTGACCACAAGCCATATATGTATACTATAGATACTTCTTGAAAATAGTCATATCATAAGGAGGACCATCTTCCTTTGTTAGCCTCCCCTTCTCTACTTTGTGGATAGCAAGGTTCTAACCCTAATATGTAGTATCTATTTTTCTATATTCTTCTTCCAAATCCACAAATGATAAAGGCACATATGCCTCCAGATCCACTGCAAAAACTTCCTGAATTATAGCTACTACAAAGTGAACAAAAGCAGTCCCATCAAGCAAAAAAATGCATCATTTGTTTGCATCATAATGTCTTACGAGGAGCTTCAATAAGTTAATATTTACAAAGACATTAGGTACCACGAGTTTACCTAAATTGGTGTTCCATGGGTTTGAAATTGGCATAGGATCATCTCTGCAGAGGTAATGAAAAAGAAACAACTCGTGCCCATGCACTGTTGTGAGTACATCTCCAATCTCTCTGTATCTATCCTCTAGCTAGTCGCAAATAAGCAAATTCACCTTAGCTTTGCATGACCTAGCTCCTGGAGAGCCCATCTGATCTATCATATCTTGGTTTAATTTTCTTTGAGCCTCACTGACTTTACCCTTCTATTTTTTCATCATGGTACTAGATACTTCAACAACCTTTCACTTCTCTTTTGAGTTTGACCCTTCCATCTCTTTAAATTTCTTTACTCTATGCTCAGCAGCTCAAAATTTTTCTCAATAAACACTTGATATCTTTTTGCAATAGCTCTGTGTGAAATGGTGTTATGCAACATTGGTTATATATCCCAGGGAGTCCAATCTTTTACTTAATTACCACAATCTTGATGGATTTGCTTTGTGTGGCAATGAACCTACTCAATAGATGCATTTAATTTAAGCCATTATGTCATTTTTTCACATCAGGACCTCCAACGGCTAATCGGTGAGACTTTTCCTGATGATTCAATTGTTTGGCGCTGTCTGTTATGACTTTACCGCTTTTCACCTTCTGATCAGCACAAGCTATCCTGACCAACTTATCGGGTCTCGAGATAGCAATTTTTTTCTTATCTCGATGGTTCACTTTATCCCAATGAGCACTCCTTCACTTTCAGCTATGCTTTTTGTTTTAATGCTCCATCGGCATAACTCTCCTCGATGCCTTCGCCTTTGATTTTCTTTTACTTAACCTATCGGGTATCGGCATATTTCATTTTATGTCCCTCCAATGCCCTGATGATCTCAATAGACCAATCCGCATTCTGACTAAGTCCCCTGCGTTATCGGCATAACTCACCCTGAAGAACTCCTAGCAACTCACCATCCACCTTAACAGTCCTATCGGGACTCGACATAGCATAAAATTTCTTCTTCCGATGTCCCGATGAGTCCTCACTTAATGTTTACTTTATCAATATAGTCTACACCGATATCCCCGCAGGCGCTTCTGTCTTGATTGGGGATCTAAATAGCCTTTTTCTATTCCTCCCTAAGTCCCGATAAGTCTCTGATGAACCTTTATGCTTTATACTTCTGAGTTTGTTTTATCGGTATAGGTAATACCGATAGTTCCGCCCTCCGATTCTTCAAGTCATCAGGGATCGGCCTAACTAGTTTTGGACTACTCCAATATGGTCCTTTTTTCCGTTGGGCCCGCCTTTGATTCCCTTTAGTCATCGAGTATCGGGATAGACTTTTCTCATTACTTCCGATCTCTTGATACTATAAGTCCATGATCCGCTTTTCCTTATCGTCACAAGTTACACCGATGGCTTCATAGGTTATCGGTATAACAATTTCTACATTTTTCCGATAAGCCGATATATGCAGATAGAAAACAACTGCCTTCTGCTTCATCGGCACAAGCTATCCCAATGGTATGACTTTTTCAAGAGCATGCATCATGCTGAGTATTTTTAAGCACTCCAATACATCTGCCTTCTGTTTTATCGGTATAAGTCATGCCAAAAATCCTTCTTTTTCTTGCCAATGTTATTTCATCGGGATTACTTATGCCGATAATTGAAATTTTGCAATCCAGCACAAATGAGCCATCCATCTTGAATATTGGTGATCCCAACTTTTCCCATAGGGTCTGATACATACTAGAAGACAATCCCAGATCATACCATAATGACTTCTCTACTGACAAACATTTCCATGATGGATTCCTTGTGCAGTCTATACTTAGTGCATGCCCTTAGTGTGCCCAAGTGATACCTTGATACTCCTGAAACAGCTGATCTTTTTAGAGAACTTTACCTATGCTAATAAAGTTCATACATATACAAACCAGCAATAAATGCTCATATGATAAAAGAAAAAGGCCTCCATATAGCATAAAATATTTTATAAAAATATGTGCTAATAGTGACTCTTTCTGGGGATGTATGTTCTCTTTAAGGACATAGCAAGATCCTAGTTATCTCTGGAAAGAAGACCAACATGAAAATTGAGAACAAAAAGCAACAAGAAAGTTAAACTATTATGATACAAAAATACTCCCTACTCATCAATGAAAAAATGCTTAAGATATTGAGCATGAACTAGGAACTCTTGCACTTGACCATTAGTATCCTGCAAGTAATAAGAGTTTTCTCCACCTTTTTCTGAAATGATGAAAGGTCCTAGCCAAAGTGCATCAAACTTGTCATGCTTCCCTTTATCCTGAACTTTGGCTTTCCATTTTAACACCCATTCCCCTTCTTTAAAATACATGTCACATGCCTTCCTATCATGTAAAGCCTTTACCATTTGCTGTCTTTGTAGGTTTCTTTCCTAAGCTTCCCTTCTACATTCATCCAACTCAACCAATTCCATCAACCTATCTTCCATAAAGTTTACTTCTTCTAAAACGTCCTTTGTAACAAATTTGCAAACTAGGAGCAAATTATTTAAGGGTAATCATGCTTCTTTGCCATATACAAGCTCATATGGAGCAAATCTTGTGGATTTCTTAACTGTCACTCTGTCAGCCCATACTGCTAAGACCAATTTTGAATCCCAAGCCTTCTTATTATTACCTAACATCCTTTTGATAATCTTCAATGAGTTTTTATTGTTGGATTCCGCTTGTCCATTTCCCTTGGGATGATAAGGTGATGAATATGACAAAGTAATACTATAATTTTCATAGAAATTAAAGAACTCATCTGATCTGAAGCACATCCAATTTGTTAGGCCCAATATGGAAAGCTGATGTACTGAGAGGGGAGGGGTGAATCAGTACTCCAAAACTTTTCTTTGATAATAACCTTACTGTTATGCATAAACAGAATAGTGCAATAACATAAAATAAAACTAAAATCAACAGATAACAATCATACATGATTCACTCCATAACACATATATTTTGGTCATGTAGAAACTCTTGGTTAGAGAGAAAAGCTATGGTGGGGATGGCACCCACAACTTCACTACTACAATAATAAAGAATGCTCGGTTAGAGCTACGTTTAGCTATTTCTGATAGCTTACCCTGTTAGGAGTATCAAGATCAATTAGATCTACCTTACTAAAGGATTTTACAACACTATATAAATGTTGCATCTGGTTAAAGGATTTACAATTTATAGACTTGGTTAGAGTCTTTTACCCTATTAAAGGTTTCTCTTACAACTTCAAATTTTACAATAAAATCATTACAAATATCTGCAACTTTACATCTGAAATGCTAAAGCAGATTCTATGTGCTCTGAATAAGATTACCTAGCTTGTAGCATACCTCAGTAACCCATAATGAAACTCGGTAAACCCTTTTGTTTACTCTATTCTTTGACTGTTCACTGATAACCTTCTCGGTGACCTCTCTGTGTCTCTGTAACAGTCTTCCTTCATGCATACACACACACATTCCCTCTTTCTAACCCTCGAATCATGTTGTATAAATAGTGTAGCGTCCTAAAATTGCGACACTTGCAATTTCGACTGCATTTGGGTCTTCACGATGGCGATGCAATGTTAAACCTGAATGGAGACCCCGAAACCTGCTTGTGACACCAAAGACTGCATTTTTCTGCACCTTGGCATGATCCCTCCTTGCACCCTGCTGTCCCGGGAGGTGGGACCATGGCGCCCAGCGCCTTGGTCCCTGGCCCTATTTTGGGCCCGATCTCTTTTGGGCATCGAGTCTTTAAGTTTGCAATTCGGGAAATATTGTTTCCTGGTCGGCCTAAGGTTGGGAAAATCAGTCTATCAACCCTAATTGACAAGTATATAAACTACTTTTCCTCTCTCAAAAGGGGAGGAGGACATATATGTGAGCAAGGCGCGAAAGTGATATTCAAACATTCAAGCATTCAAGCATTCCTTCAAGCAATTGAGCATTCTAAGTCTCCATTCAAGGCTAAGTGTTGCATTCAAGACAAGGATTCAACCATTGAAGAGGATATCACTTACAACACATTACATACAACATACATTACACCTTCGCATGTAAGAATACAAACATTCTTACAACAAGGTATTAGTACTTGTTTACATTACAAACATTTACATTTACAGCATTCTCATTTCTTGGTTAATTCCAAAACTGGGGTTTGACCTAAAGGGAAACCCCTAATCCCTAACCCCCCAATCATCCTCTCTTTTCTGTGTGTAGGTTGCAGGTACGCGGCTATAATTGAAGATCTGGAATCCTTGTGCAGAGACGAATAGATCCACCTTCGTTTCGCGGATTTTTCGGAGGACCATGTGCACGCCGGGCGCCATCGTCCCGTCAACTTTTGCTCAAATTTGCAGAACAGCACCATCTCGACATTTTACTGCTAATTCTAGGTCCATAGCTTCATCCCATATCCTTAGCTCTGTTTACAAGCGAATCTTTCTTGCTTCTACATGCATTCCTAGTTCAATCATTCTATCTACATTCTTTACAAAAGAGGGTATCCTTGATGTCTTAACCCTTGAAACTCATTTAGAATCCAATATTGCATTACGTGGGATTGGATCTTGTGGGTTTTAGCCCCTCTTTTGAATGTAAAGTCTCTCCCAAGTGAAAACCATCAACCCTAGTGACCTCCCTTCTCTCTCCTCAGAGTTGGCGAGGGGAGAACAACTAGGGTTGGATTTTTCCGCTTTACAAATAGATCTCTTACAGCGGTGATTTAATTCATTGCTTCGATCTTACAAAAAGATTCTTCGAATGAGTGACTAAAAAAAATATCTCATTGGTTAGATTGACCTTGTAATCATACACAATCTCCTAATGCAATTTCCAATGCAAAAACGGTTAGATGTGCCTCGATCTTGTAACACGTTTTCATGTCCATGTCCAAGTTCAATGTATCTAGTAAAACATTTCACTCGGTGAATATCAACTCGGTGAGTTAACTTTACCACTCGGTAGCCATGAAACTTTACTCGGTAAATAGCTCGGTGAATACTACGTTCTGTGACTGCTTTATTCTGTAACCGACTAGACTGTTCATACCGACTTCTCTGTGTGTACCGACTGCATGATTCGGTAATACTAACCGACTAGAATATAGTATAACTTTGGATATGAAACTAATGGCAATTTGATAAGTAGTAACAATCTCCCCTTTTGACATTAGTTGAGATGTTTGACAAAAACTACTTTCAAAGTCATAACTCAAAAACTATATACTTGACAATATATACAATAGTCAAAAAAATAGTATATGCAAATATACTCCCCTTATCATTATTCTATATATAACTCTGAATTTTGAATGTTCGGTTCTGTTCTGTACTTGTGTGCTCTGAATGCTCTGTATATTCTGCTCGATATACTCCCCTTGTATACAATACTCAAAATTGTGCTAACAAAACTGTATTACTCTCCAAATGTAGAATTACTCCCCCTGTGTTGGGCTTTCCTCTTTGTAGTATCATAATATTACTCCCCCTTTTTGACAAACATTAAAAACTTAATTTCCATCCGGAGGCGGTAACTGATCAAAAATAGTCTTATACTTGGTCCGGGCGTTGGTGAGGGCGACTGAGAGTGAGTCCTTGACACTTTCCATTAATGAGTTTTGTGCTTGAATATCAGATAATAGTGATATCAAGCCATCAAGAGTGCTTCCCTCTTGTGTAGTTGATAAGCGTGTAGCTCGGTTGAGTTGTTCCTGTACTGATGAGAGATGAGGAAGGAATAATGTTTGAAGGGTCATTATATCCATCCTGATTTTATGCTCTTCATTCCTCAGTTCTAACTATTGAGCCATGAGGTGTTGTAGCTTTTTGTAAAAGTTCTGAACTAAATTAGGCTCAGTGGTCAACTTAGATGAGAGATCGGTGAAATCTTTCTCAATTGCATCAGTTTTATTTTTGATATCTTTAATAAATAAAGAAAATGTACAAAATTTTTGGAATAAATAAAGAATGTGCTTGAGTTGAGGGGACAACTCAGCAATGAATTTGACAAGTTTTACCTTGCCAACAGCAATTGATTTTTGTACTTCCTCTATCATTTTTGCTGTAAGCTCTTTATCCTTGAGCTTTCTTAAGTACTCAGATGCATCAACTCCAGATGTTTCAATCTGATTGAGGAGTTCATCCAACTGAATATGGATGGCTGCATCGGTTGACACTGTTGCTGATGGTAGCATTTCTGTTAGTAGTGTCCTAACCTTTTGAAGTACTTTATTCTTTTTCTGTATGGCCAGTTGCTTCTCCTATTTGGCCTTTGCTTTGCATAGTTCACCGAATTCAATAAGTGCTTGCCCTTTCAATTTGGAAATGTCTACATTGGGCAACACGATCGGTTTAGATAAGTCAAATTTAAAACCATGCTTTCTCACCTTCTTTTCTTTTCCTTTGGTCTGTGGCACTAAGACAAGTGCTTGTGAGGCTTGCTGACCCTCGGTAGGTTGCTCAGTAGATGCAACACTTTGGTCGGTTCCTGTAGCCGTTGCAATGTCTTTGGGTGGCTCGGTGCTAGGGGTCTCAATTGTAATAGTTGCAGTGCTTATCTATGCTTGAGATGTCTGATCTTCGGTTGTATCACCTACAGCTTTAGATTTGTTACTTGTATCTCCTACAGCTTTAGATTTGTTGCCTTTGGTAGCTTGCAGGGTGTCCTTGGGAGCTTCGGTTGAGACTGGTGGCTTCACCGGTGGATAAGGCTAAACTTGTTCTAAGACAGATTCACTAGAGACAATTTTTGCATAAGTGGTGCCTTCAATCATTTCCTACTCCGGTGCTGCTTCATCCATTACATCTTCATCAATTTGTATAGTGTCAACCGGGTCTGGACCTTGCTCGGTGACATCTGGATCTTGCTCGATGAGATCAACAATTTCAATTTGAGATTGTTCACTGACATACTTTTGTTTGAAGATCTCCTGCCACTTGACTTTAGTCTCATTCTCCACATCAATGTATAACCCATTCATCAATTTTAAGGCTCTTTGTTTCACAAGAAATTTTGAATTGTATGTGGTCAGATGCTCCTTGATTTCAGCTATGGACATGTCAGGAAATAGATGGACTAGATTTCTTTCTCTTATTTGTCTCTCCGAACCCATTGCATATTTCCATCTGTTATCAATGTGTGAGTAGATTTCACTCGGAAGTGACTTTGCTAGTTCTAATGGTGCTAACTGAAACTTCAGAAGTGTACATATGACAGCTTCTTCAATCTATCGTTTCTCATCATTATTCCTAGTCTCATACTTAACATATCTGAATCCTGCAAATCCACCGTATTCTTTAAGATTGGCACAAAAATCTTCAACACTGTGAATGTTTACCTTTTTACTTTTCACAATCTGGAATTTGTTTGCATCATCAAACTCTATATCACTCGACTCTTTTGCCAAAATGAGTCTCTGAGTAGATTTCTTATAAGTTTTGGTTACCTTAGGAGCGGCAACAGTCTTTTGTTTCTTACTTGGTGATGCAGCTGATGCTCTGGTGTTGGGTCTCTTTGTTGGTGGAGTCGGTAGGGCCTTTGTGATGTCTTGTTTCTTTCTTTTCAGAACTTTACCCTTTGGCAACTCTATGCTTAATGTTATTGCAGCCTCCTGTGCTTCTGATTCCTCTTCAATAATGGCAAGATTGCCTTTGATAGGTGTAGAGGAGGATTCTTCTTTGAATTTCTCATATAAATCCTTTATCATCTTTGTAGCTTTTCTTGTAGCCTTAGGAACTACAATGCTCATTTTTACTTTCTCCTTCACCTCTTCATAGGTTCCATACCTTAGTTCAGTTGCATGCCTTGGCAATGATAGATAGGCATCAATTTGTTGTTGTGTAATATCATAATCAATCATAACCCATTGGTTGCAATGATTGAGTCCTTGGTTCAACAGCATTTACATAGCAATAATCAGTGTCGACTTCAAAACATATATTGTCCTTGTATTTTTCGACCAGCTGTGGTGGGATCCTGTACCTATTGTGCATTTTCTCTTGGAATTTGCTGAAGTAATCATCCATGATATCATTAAAGTTATCTCCTAAGTTCTCGATGTAGTCATTGATCTAATGGGTGATAGGTCGGTGTACCTCCCATACTACTTTACCGACTGAGGGAAAGAACTTCTCAAAATAGAAAAACATACATACAAGTAGTGAACCAAACTTTAGTGTGTTTACCGAGTTGTTCTTCTTCGGCTTCATTATTGTGTTCAGGTTCTCAAACAAGTTCTTTAGTCGCACTTCACATAAGTCTACTTTCATTCCCTTCTTCACTATTTTGTAGGCCAGGTCCACTGCAACACATGGTAAATTGTTTTCCCTTGTAGATTGGAAGAAACGGTAACCAATAACTCTGATTACAAATTTTTGTTCAGCATCAGTGACATTATTCAATTTCAGTCCTTGGTAATTAGATTCTACTCCAGTTAGACTGATTAGCTCCTTTTGTGATATCATTTTCTGTGCATGAGCATGATTGTAGATGGGATATCCGGTGATCAGGTGAATGACTTCCTTCGTGATCTTGAACGGTTGCTCTTGTAGCCACATGAAATCATTATGTACTCTGCTCAATACAAACTTAACCCACTAGGGTTTGAACACACGGGGATAGACTAGGGCTTCAGTTAATCCCTTAATTTTGATATGCTCAAATTTGCTATCCAATTTGCCATCAGTGCATAGTTCATCATATGTGTCACTAATCTCTACATGACTGGGTTCCTCAACACAACATTTGGTAAAGAATCTGACATCTACCACTAACAAGACTCGATCCAGGATGAGTGAAAATGCAGTTTTGTCATCCGGTTCTGAGGCAACTTTAGGAGTTAGGGAATATTTCAGCAAGGGCTTCTCCACATTTTGGACAACTACAAGGTCTTGGATCTTGGGTGCCATGGTAGATTTTGGGTAAGATTTGACAAGTTATCCTTAGGGTTTACAAACGACTGACGCTTCACACTCGGTAGACAATAGCAATTTGACTAGATCGGAAACCAGCTTAACAGTGTGAATAGATTGATGTAAATACCTCGAAATTTGCTTTGAATGAAGTTTGATCGCTTTGATTCGCTCTGCTCTGCTTCTCAAAAACTTGGGTGAATGAAAATGACCACGAAAACACTTTTAAGTACTCAAAAATACCTTATCGGGCTCCGTGCAAGTTAGGTCAAGATATTAAATGCACTTGGTTCACCTTTTACCGATTTACTCTTTTTTTCTGTTTTCACCGAGTACCCAACTTTGCTTTATTAACCGACTTGACAGGTTTCCTGTATACACCGACTTGACAGGTTTCCTATATAGTATATAAACTAACTAATTGCATCTTAACTATGCAAATTTTGAATTTTGTACATAATAGAATAGGAACTGTTATGATTTAACTTTTAAAGAATGTAGTCCCTTCATACCTTTCCTTGACTAATTTGAAATAGGTGCACCTAACTCGGTAGGTAAGGTTCTTTCTTCATCAGACATAATTTCTTTCTTTTTCCAAATCATCTTGAATTTTTCTTTTATCTCTTCAGTGTCTCTTCTCAGTTGATCTCTGTAATCTCCAGCTAAATGTCCAGCTTTGTGACAATGAAAACATGCCATACCAGGATTTCCATGATCTTTGGTTGTTCATTCCAAATCTTATAAAATAGTTGGCACTTATATGTCCATATCTTCCACAACATTCGCACCATATCCTTGTATTGTAATCCCATGGTACTGCTGCATATTGTCGATAAGGATCAATGTGAGTTCGGTAACCTCCAGTGTTTGCTCGGTGTGGATACTTCATGTAGTTCTTTTGCCTAAACCAGCACTTCTCGGTACTATGTCCATATCTATTGCATTTTTTACAAAACCCTTTGAATTTTGCCTTCTGATAGTTGTTAACAGACTTTGTCCTACATTGTTTAGGTGTGTGACCATATTTATTGCAATTGTAACAATATCCATTGGACTTAGAGATATTCGATTGCTTACCTTTTCTGATCTGGCATATGTTGGCAATATGACCTTGATTTCCATAGTAGTAGCAAATAGGCTTCTTCCTTTTGATGTTATTCCTTTTTCCAGCTTTTTTTGATGATTCTCCTCTCTCGGTGGTATGAATTCCTTTCTCGGTTGATTCTTTTCCTTTGTAACTGAGTCCTCCATCTTTGTAGAGTCTTCTTGTATTTAGTTGCTCATCCAACATCTTTGATGCTTCATAACTTTTCTCCAATGATTCTTTGGATTTCTTCTCAGTTTCAAGTTCACCAGTCAACCTTGATACTTCAAGTTTCAATGATTGATTTTCATCATTCTTTAGAATTGCTTCATGATGTGCATAACCTAGTTGATCTGTCATATTTTGTTGAATACAAGTTAACCTTATGATTTCATCATCCTTATCAGATACTAGAGCTTCAAGTTGTTGTTTCTCTCTTTGTAGATCTCTTTCTTTATCCTCGGCTATCCTTAATGCATCTAGATTTTCAGTCATCTGTGTACTGAAATGCTCATGTTCTCTTTTCATTGTTCTTAGTTGATCAGCCAATGCTTTGTTCTTTTCTTTCAACATTCCAATCATTTCTTCAGTCTCTTCAGATATACTGTTCTTAGATGATGTCTCAATTTGTTCCACTAGCTCTTGAGAATCCTACAAGTCATTAGATAATCTTCTCCTTACTTTCAAAGATTTTTGCATTTGCCTTTGCATGTCTACAATCACTTGATTTGCATTATCCAGCTCTTCTTGAAGATGCACAATCCTCCAAGATTGTTTGTAGCCTTCCATTGCTAAGATCTTTCTCTTTAGGTAGTTAAACCCTTTTCCAAGATTAAAGCTCTGATACCAATTGTTAGGCACAATATGGAAAGCTGATGTACTAAGAGGGCAGGGGTGAATCAATACTCCAAAACTTTTCTTTGATAATAACCTTACTGTTATGCATAAACAGAATAGTGCAGTACCATAAAATAAAACTAAAATCAATAGATAACAATCATACATGATTCACTCCATAACACATATATTTTGGTCACGCAGAAACTCTTGGTTAGAGAGAAAAACTGCGGTGGGGATGGCACCCACAACTTCACTACTGCAATAATAAAGAATTCTCGGTTAGAGCTACATTTAGCTATTTCTGATAGCTTACCCTTTTAGGAGTATCAAGATCAGTTAGATCTACCTTACTAAAGGATTTTACAACACTATATAAATGTTGCACCTGGTTAAAGGATTTACAATTTATAGACTTGGTTAGAGTCTTTTACCCTGTTAAAGATTTCTCTTACAACTTCAAATTTTACAATAAAATCATTACAAATATCTGCAACTTTACATCTGAAATGCTAAAGCAGATTATATGTGCTCTGAATAAGATTACCTAGCTTGTAGCATACCTTGGTAACCCATAATGAAACTCGGTAAACCCTTCTATTTACTCTGTTCGTCGACTGTTCACTGATAAACTTCTCGGCGACCTCTCTGTGTCTCTGTAACAGTCTTCCTTCATGCATACACACACACATTCCCTCTTTCTAACCCTAGAATCATGTTGTATAAATAGATATCTTACAGCGGTGATTTAATTCATTGCTTCGATCTTACAAAAAGATTCTTCGAATGAATGACTAAACAAAATATCTCATTGGTTAGATTGACCTTGTAATCATACACAATCTCCTAAAGCAATTTCCAATGCAAAAACGGTTAGATGTGCCTCGATCTTGTAACACGCTTTCATGTGCATGTCCAGGTTCAATGTATCTGGTAAAATGTTTCACTCGGTGAATATCAACTCGGTGAGTTAACTTTACCACTCGGTAGCCATGAAACTTTACTCGGTAAACAGCTCGGTGAATACTGCATTATGTGACTGCTTTCTTCTGTAACCGACTAGACTGTTCATACCGACTTCTCTGTGTGTACCGACTACATGATTTGGTAATACTAACCGACTAGAATATAGTATGACTTTGGATATGAAACTAATGGCAATTTGATAAGTAGTAACACAATTATCTACCACAATCTTCTGAGGTACCCCAAATCTAGTCAAAATATTTTCCAAAAGAAACTTTATCACAACTTTGCTAGTAGCATGTCTTGTGGGAATGGCTTCAACCCACTTAGTAAAATAATTTTTGGCCACCCAAATTCATTTATGCCCACCACTAGATTTGTTTTCTATCTCACCTATGAAGTCAATACCCCACATCTGAAATGGTTCCTCTGTATGCATGGGTCTGAGAGGAATCGCTCCATTATACTTAAGTTTGCCTAAAAACTTTTGACAAGCCTCACATTTCCTGATATAAGTATGGAAATCCTTGAAAACTTGAGGCCAGTAATAAATAATTTTATGAGCAGTAGTCTTAGATGAGAAGTGACCCCCACATACACCTTCATGTAAATATTTTAAAACAATAGAGGCGTGACACTCATCTAAACATAATAAAAGAACACCATCTCTATTCTTCCAGTATAGGTCTACATTAAGTAATACATACCTATATGTTTGAAGCTTTAAAGTTCTCTTCTGACTATCATTTAAATTATCTTGACATTTCATGTATTTCAGGTAATATACAATATTTTCATACCAGGGACACCTTTCAATCCTAATTTGTACATCCTCCAGCTCTACTTGATTTACTTGTGTTGCTTCAAGATTGGATTCTACCATCAACTTCGCTAGACCTTGACCTCTTACCAATTTTGTGATTTGTAGATCAATATTGAACTCTTGGATCTAGTTTATCCATCTGCATCTTCTCCCAGTAGTTTCTGTTTGTCTAAAAATGTCTTTAACAACAACATTTGGTACATAGGAAATAACAATGGCACCAACTAAATAGGGTCTAAAAGATTTCATAGCTTTCACCAGAGCATAAGCCTGCTTTTCATTCAAATCATAATTCAATTTTGATGCTTGTAATGTTTTACTAAAAAATGCCACTGGTTGTTCATGACCCTCATCATTCTTTTGTAACATGACAGCAGCAATAGTATGGAATGAGGCAAACGAAAATACTTGAAAGGGTTTAGAGAAATCAGGTGATTTTAAAATAGGGGCTTCCTTGATGGCTCTTTTGATATTTACAAAAGCTTCAAGAGCTTCATTAGTCCATATTATTTCAGCACCCTTTTTCAACATTTTAGCAATAGGCTTTATGATTTCAGATAAATTTGAAACAAACCTTCTCACAAAGTTAATTTGACCGAAGAAAGATTGGATTGCTTTAACAGTTTTTGGAATTTGAATTTGATCAATAGCAGCAATCCTTTCTAGATCAATTCTAACTCCATCTTTTGAGACAATATGATCTAATAATTTTCCTTCAGTAACCCCGAAATGACATTTTTTAGGATTCAAAGATATGCCATATTCTAGTGCTCTAATAAATAAAAATTCCAAATCATCACAATTATTTTCTGCCTTTTTAGAGTAAGCAGTCATATCATCCTGATACACTGCTAAGATACAATCAATCATGCCCTCAAAGGCCACGTCCATAGCTCTCTAGAATGTAGCTCCTGCATTTGTCATTCCAAAAGGAATCCTAGCATAAACATAGGTACCCCAAGGTGTAGTGAAAATAGTTTTGAACTTTTCTACTTCCCTAACTTTGACTTGATTATAGCCTGAGAAGCCATCCATCATAGATAACAACTTATTCCCTATGACCTTCTACAACAAAGCTTCCATGTTAGGCAAAGCATAGTTATCTTTCAAAGATGAAACATTTAGATTTCTAAAATCTACACATAACCTAATATCACCATTTTTGTTTCTTACTGGTACTAAATTTAATACCCATGTTGAGTGCCTTATGGGCTCTATAATCCCTGCATTTCTCATTTTCATTCACTCCTCCTTCATCTTAGGAGCCAAGGTAGGATTTATAGGCCTTTCCTTTTGTCTGAAAGGTTTTGCATTAGGCTTCAAAGGTATCTCATGCTGGAACAAATCTTCCATGTACGCTTTAAGGTCATCATATGACCAAGCGAAAACATGCCTATACTTCCTCAGCAGATTAATCAATTATGTTCTGATTTTTGGTGTGAGATTCCTTCCAATATACACTTCTCTTGGGTTGCTTTCACTTCCCAAGTTTACCTTTTTGACCTCCTCACATCCTCCTAAATTAGCCATGAAATTAATTACATCATTATCATCAAACATTCTTTCAAGCTCTATTAATCCTTTTGGGATTTTATTAGTTTTTAGCTACAATACTTCTTGTCCAAGTACAGTTGCTTTGTCATCTTTGTCCTCCACAAGTCTGTTCCAATCAATCTGCTGGTGCTCATACTGATCTTCAAAAAATTAAAAAATTTAGTAAATCCCTATCATCATCAAAAACTTGCCATCTTTTTACATTATCAGGCACTGATGGTCTGGTCTTAATCTCCACTTGGGTAATGTCATCCAAAGGGATGTGGTTGTGCTTGATAGCCAAGTTCGCCATGAAGTCTGCCCAAATATTTTTTGATCTCTCAGTCCAATTGATGGAGAAGGCATCAAATAATTCAATATGATCCCAAATTTCATTCTTATAGCTTCTTAATTTTTCATTTTTTGCAGAAGATTTGCCTCTAACTTGTGGAATGGATAATTCTGAATCACCATAAACCATTAGTAACTTGATACCATGCTTATTTGCTAGTTTAAGACCTAGTAAGAGGGCCTCATATTTGACAACATTATTAGTACATTCAAAGGTCAACAAGAAAGAGTATTTAAAAAAAAAAATCATTAGGTGAAATAAGTACAACTCCTGCTCCATTTCCTTCCTTACTGCAGGCACCATCAAAGTATAATTTCCAAATTAAGTTTTCATTTTGTTTAACTGTTTGTGTAACTTTACTGATCTCTAGAGGTTTAGAAATACTTACCTAAAAGTTGTCCATATCTGAATGGCAAAAGTAAGTTTCTTCATCAGGATCAACCTCTTCTATGAGATATGAGGATCTTGGCTCTCTATTTATCATCACCGATGTCCCTTTGATTGGAATAGTAGCATAGGATAGATTGAGTTGAACATGACCACCCACCAAATTTGACCATTATCCAGGCAAGCTGGAAACCTGAACTCTACATGTTTCATAATACCCACCACAGGTATAGACCTATTGTCCATGGCATAACACTTACCATAAGGTGTGTCAACATGCATCTCGAGCTCCCTCATGACATCTTCAGGCATGATGTTCACTGCTGCGCCTGAATCTATCATACAATTCCTGACCATTTTATTGTTAATTAACAATGTCAAATAGAATGGATCAACTTGTGTGAGGCTTTTTGTGATATACATGCCTAAGTAGATCACTGGAGGATCCTCTTTCAACCTAGAAACATCTTTGCTTATATCACCAACATTTGATATAATCTTCAGGGTTGCATCCTTATATTCTAGAAATTTCATCACTTCAAGCAAGGGCATAGAAACTTGTACCTAAGACAATGCTTGAGACATGAAAGTTCCATAGTTTGAAGAAGGTTTACTAATATGTTTCCTCTCAACTGCTTTGACCAATTTTGGCATTTCAATTTGTTTAGTTTTTTCCAGTTTTGTCCCTCTCTTGGCAACTGCATCCTTACCCTTGGTCACATTACTATTGGTTCCACCCAATTTTGTGACCTTGGCGAAGATACCTGTTGGCTTGCCCTGCTCATTATTTACATTCATATTCCTCAGCTGGTAATTAATTTTTACTTGTTCCACAGTTGTAATAGTGAAAGCTTTCTTCTCCTCTTCAATCAGATTTCTCAAAGAAGGCACTGCTTCCTCCTAGAACACTTTTCTCAAGGCAAGGATATCTTCATCATCATCATAAAAAACTTGTTGTATACCATATTGCAAATTTTCTCTTCTTTGATGTACATCCAAATATTCTTCTTCTTTAGATAAATCCCAATTCCTTCCCCAATATGGATCAGATGAGAGGGCATTCATAGTGGGTTCATAATCCTCATTTTTATCTTCCTCTTATATCAAGCTTTGGGCAATCATGCACTATTCTGCAACATGAGGTAGATTACATACATCGCACCATGGATACTCATCTACAAAGTTTGTGGATTTCTTTAGTGGGTTAGGAGTCTCTTTGTTGGTATTTGGTTTTACTGGTTTTCCATCTTTCCAATTTGTGTTATATGGCATGTCATGCAACCTCGGCCTATTGTAACTTATTTGCCTATTGTTCCTGTATGGTGGCCTTTCATTATGATTTTGCTTACCCTTTAAGTCCTTGAGCATGTCTATGATTTGAGTAAGATCATCTTTCTTGGGACCCCTGGAGTTGTATAGCTTTGGATCATCTCTCTTAGCAACCTTCCCAGTCACCTTCCTATTATTTTCAATAGTAGCAGTTGTTTTGAATGCTTGCTGTAAAATGTTAGGTCTATGAGACAAAATCTCATAATGAGCTTTCCTGTCAAAAGCACTTAAATAAAAGTTAATCAAGACTGAATCAACTGGTCTGACATCTTTGGGTATTCTATTTAATACTTTATTAAATATTTTATTAAATTCAGCAACTAGTTCATGTTCATTATTCCTTATTCTTATTAATTCATGGGATGCAAATGAAGGATCATTGTGATCTCCAAATTCTTCCAAGAATAGCATTACAAATTCCTACCAGCTGCAAATACATCTGTCAGGAAGGCCTCTATACCATTCCCCTACATCCTCTGTCAAAGATTGAACCAACAACTTCATGAATGCATCTTCATGAGGAATATCAAATTCTTCGAAGATATTTTTTACATTAATAACATGCTGCTCTGCTGAATCAACTCCATTTCCTAGAAATTTTTGGGATTGCTAATCTCAAATCATTAGTGATTTGATTTGGGTAACCAATAATGCTAGTGAAATCCAATTGTTTTTACCTTTCAATGATAAAGGGTTGCCTACCAACATGATGGTTGCTTTGATTGTTCATAATTCCACTATTGTTGCCATAGTTTCCGTTATTACAATTTTTTCCACCCCCATTATTATTGCCATTATTGTTACCATTGTTCCTACCTCCACCATTGCCACTTCCATAATTTTCATTGTTACCTCTATTTTGTCCATTATTTTGATTGCTGCCACATCCATTATTTCCTACGTGGTTACCCCTATTTGTGTTAATCTGGTTCTCATAATTTTCCCCATCTCCATTCCTTCTTCCATCCTCCTATCTCTCTTTACATTGATCCCTATGCACATCCCTCCATCTTCTATTTTCACTCACCAATGGGTTGTCATAGGTTACAAAAGGCTGGTCCATTCTTCTCATATGAGGGGGACTATATTTTGGAACTACTTGTCTACTAGTTTCACCTCTCTCTTCTCCTACCTTGTTTGTCTTGGGGCTTGAAATATTATTATTAGTCATCTTAAGAATAAGATCATCCCACTGTTTTTCTTCCTGTTCCTCAGCATTCATGATCTCATCATGGCTATGTCTATTATCTTTTGAATTTATTTTATAAAAAGGATTTTCCTCTCTATTCTCATATTTGCCAGCAGATGAAGAATCTTCCTCTGTACTAGGAAATCTCTTATATCCTTCAAATGCCAGGTTTGATTTTTTCCCTTTGTTCCTTTTCTTGGGACTCAACTGAACAAGATCTTCTTGTCCTTTGTGTAGAGACCTCCTCCCCTGCATAAATCTTAATGACAAATTTTTAGGATTTTCTTTTATTTTCTCAACATACCAATTAATACTCATGTATTACATGTAGAGTCGCCACCTCCTAAGAGGAACAATATCTTTTACTAATCTTCCAGGCTCTTTCCTCCTGCAAAATCTGAAATGAAACCACCAGAAATTTTGAATACTTCTTATCACAACTCCCCAGCAGAGTCGCCAATTTCTTGGTGCCTAAAACCACAGATTGGAAAACCAAAAGACTTGCCAAATACTCAAGTAGTCCAATCAGCCTTGGCCAACGAATAGGAACAGTCAAGGACTAGATCCCTCTACACTTTAGGCTCCATTGAACCTAGGTGGGTGTGCCTCTTCCTCTCAAGCACAAAAGAGGTTATTTATAGTGGATTTAAACCTTTTAGCAAGTTTACACAACTGGCAAATTATTGTTCTGCAACTATGCTTTATTATGTGCTTTAACTGAATGCTTTGAAAAGAAATGATTGTGAATGTATATTGAAAATGATATTGCTTTCAGGACTTAAATGAAATCTACATAGATCAGTTCATATAGGATTTGGGAAGAATGTTTCTATCAAGGACCTTGAATGCATACAGATCAGAACCTTAAAAGATCAATAACAGACCAGTGCCTCTATCTGGGGATATATATGACACTTTATGGACAAAATATCTTATCAACTCAAGAGACAATTTCTCATCAACTATGAAGGTTCAGTATCCATTATACAAACAATAAGAACTCAATCGTTCACTTAATGCAACGACATGTGATTCACATCATAGAAAATCTATAAACAGATTTATCAAGAGGACAAAGATAACTCATCAACACAAAAGTGTACACAATATTTAGAAAAAGAGACAGTGAACCTTGTATATTAATCTTCAAGAAATAATTGCATACATAAGTTGAACTTGTAAATACTTCATTACAGATTGCTTGCACAAAATGATACTTCTTCTTCCTATAGACTTCTCTAATACAAAAGAATATTCAATCCTTATAGCATTATGTTGTTCTTATGACTCTCCTCCCCGTATCTACATTTTTTAACCACTTATATATGTGGTTGAATGGGCACCATTACCCTTTTGGGGTGAAAAGTCACCATTTTACATTAAAATTAACAAAACCCTTCGAAATTAATATGCAAACTAGTTAGTCAATAACCTTTCTTTAAGCTATCTTTTGGGTTTTTGTTTGGTCGGCTGCCTTAAATTTTAGATATGAATCTGAAAATTTTTGTGGTAGTAGGAAACATCCACTTCTAAACTGGGTCCTCATCAAATTTGATATTTTCATAGATTTTCATTCCACGTCGACATCTTCTTTCATGAAGGTCGAAATAACAGGCTTTTCAGCCTTCTTACGACCCTCTGTATGGTCTATAGCCAAAAACACATTGTACAGATCTAATATTTTTACTAGAGCTTGGAAACTTGATTTTATGAAATGGATATTTCTTATATTTTCATGTTTCATTCATTTTAATTCTCTATTCATATCATCTTTTCTACAAATCAAAAACACTAGTCTTTCATGGGGTCCATTGGAATTAATTTATTCATATCCTCCTTTAATCTAGTTGTTCAAATCATTAATCATCTATTATGTGTTATTTCTATGAAGTGACCACCATTTTTAATATTAGGGTGCTTGAAATTATTTGGAAATTTGAAGCCCCAACACTATGAACCTTCTTATAGATTGCAGTCTTCCTTGTAACCCTCTTAACTGCTTAAGTGTTGATGGAGGCTTCATATCCATGACTGCTTTGGCCTTTGTAGGATCTACTTCAATTCCTCTATTAAACACAATAAATCCTAAAAAAATTCCCATTGTTACACCAAACACACACTTTTTTGAGTTTAGCCTGACATTGTACTGCTCTAATCGATCAAATATCTTTTCAAGGACTTCAAGGTGACCTTCTCTTGTCTGTGATTTAGCTAGTAGATCATCCACATAGTCTTCCATGATATTGTGGATCATGTCATGAAATAGTGTCATCATAGCCCTTTGATATGTTGCTCCTACATTCTTAAGACCAAATGGCATGACGTTCCAGCAGTATGTTCCCCATGGAAAGGTAAATGTTGTCTTGTGTTGATCTTTTGGTACAATCTTGATCTGGTTATATCCTGAGAAACCATCCATTAATGAAAGCATTTCATTCCCAGCAGTTAAATCAACTATCATGTCTATGTTGTAATGAGAAATCATCCTTAGGACATGCTTTGTTTAGATCTCAGAAAACGGTATAGATTCTTATGCCCCCAGTGGGCTTAGTCACAGGTACTAGATTGGATATCCATTATGCATAGTCAATAGGTTGAATGAAACCTACATCCAAAAGCTTTTGGAGTTCTATTTTGACCAGTAATGCAATCTGTGGATGCATCTTTCTTAGCTTTTGTTTGTATGGTTTAATTCCTAGTAGCAATGGTAAATGATGTAACCCCAATTCTAGATCCAAGTTTGGCATATTCGCATAGGACCAAGAGAAATTGATAGGATGTTGTTTGAAAAGCTATATGAATTTGTCCTTTTCTTCCTGGTTCAATGATTTTGCTAAGTGGATATTATGTACAAATTCTCCTTCTGCTATATTGACTTCTTCAATTTCTTCCATGAGTAATGTTGAATTCTCTTTTTCAATAGGGAGGTTGTCTAGTTCACTCTTGCCATTGCGATTCTTTTGATCCATATCTTTTGTCATAGAGGCACTTGCCTCTCCAAAGTATGTTGTTCTATCCAAGTCTACAACAAGTTTTGCCTTGTGATCACCTTGTGGAAACTCTTCTCTGACACCAAGGAATTATGCAATAGCTTCATCATTCTCAAACCAATCTAGAGTTAGTTTTCCTTCTCATCCCCCAATCAATCAAATGTGAGTGTACAAGGGGTAATTCATTGCTCCCTTCTATTGTAACAAATTTTGATAACATGAAATTTGAGTGACCAGGTATATTTCCATCATCTATAGGCGATTTGTGATACTCTATCATGTCAATTGTTCATGGGATGGAATCATGATCAGATAGGAATTCATAGTCATGAGAATTTGTCTCACTGTCTATGTATGTTTCAGCTTCTGAGGTTGTATCACTTATCTCCTCTTGTTCTTGCATCTAATTTTGTTGTAGATTTGCGGGCCTCCTTTGTATGGGGGTCACCCTTCTTAAACCTGGTATAAGTCATTGTAGTCTTTCTTCGTCTGATTCATTGGGCGGAGCTTGAGTTGTTTCCCTTGGCAAAAGTGTTAACAGCGAGAAAGGATTAGGCTCATTTACTGGTGCTAAGCCTGTGTCTATTACCATATTTTCTTGTGTGGATGTTTCAGATACTGTATTGCTGGGTGACTCAGTGCTAGGTTCTTGTAGAAGTTGTCTCATATCTTCACCATCTGATTCCGTACTAGGATATGTTGGTTCTTTCTTTCTTGTCTGGGATGAAGAGGTAAATACTTGTATTGACAACTGACTTTGAGATATGTACTCTGACGATAGCCTTGGTCTATTCAGTATATCTAGTGTACGTTGTCTTTCTTTTGTTATATTTAGTACATGTTTATACCCTAACCCTTGATTCTTTGGATTTTTCATTTGGTACAACGGGTTCTAATCTTCCTTGCTTTTGTAATCCCAAGCCTGTGGTACCATCATACCCATGTTTTTGTATCATCTTGAATTTATTGCCATACTAATCTAAAGGTAACCTGGGTATTGTCATGTCATCTTCTTCTCTGTATATCCAGTGATTGACATCTTCATTCAGAGATTCTTATTGTAAATCTCCCTGCCTAATGAAAGAGCATGAATCTGAGTATCTGACTATTTCTTTCCCTTTGTCTTATTTCATTACTGTGTTTTGAGGCTTCCCAAAAGACCTAGGAGAAAGAAATAATTATTTTCCATCTGAGCTACTTGAAATAGATATTCCCCACAACCAATATCTTGAATCTGCACAGAAGATGTTGTAGGCACATTCTTCTGTATTTCTGTGATCTTTAATGACTCGATTTGTGTAGTGAGGGGAGCTTCTTGATTAATGGGTACCTAGTTATCTACACTTGCCTTTAAGTGATTACAGTGTTGGAATGGATTTGGATCACCCTTTATGGTGATTTCAATATCATTGTATGGGAATTTAACACATTGGTGAAATATTGATGGTACAACTTGCATGGTATGAATCCATGGGCGACTCAATAACATGTTGTACCCTAGTTCTTTGTCCAACACTTGGAAAGTAACCTCTGTTGTTATAGGTCCTACTTGCATTGGTAGAGTAACTATACCTTTTGAAGAATAATCTTCATCATCATATGCTTTGATGTTTATTCATTTTGAAGGATCAATGTGAAGCTCCTAATATCCCAATTCCTTAACCAACTTTAATGTAAAAATGTTGAGACTAGCTCCTCCATCTATAAGTACTCTTCTGATTCTTCTCTTATGTATGTAATCTTCTAGATGTAGCAGATCATTATGGAGAAGTCTATCATTGGGAATATCCTATTCTATGAACACAATATGGGCACCCTGTGCCAAATTCCCCACCATGGATTGGAAGGCATTTTCATCTATATCTCTATCAACTACTGAATCTTGAAGTGCTTTGTCCAAGATAGCTTTATGAGTTGGTGATATACACAATAGTTCAAAGAGTGATATTTGTGCTGGGGTTTTCTTGAGTTTCTCAACAACATTATATGTCCCTACTGTTGATGGTGGGTTTGATGGTACTCCTTGTAAAGTTACTTTAGATCTACAAGTAACTACTGCATAGTCTCTATCTCTAGGAGTTATTATGATTGTAGCCATTGTATCATCTCTTGTGAGGGAATTGTCTATAACATATGTTGTGTTATCAAGGTTTCTTTCATATCCCTTCCTATATTCATCATGTGCAAGTCTAACATCCATGATATGTGCTATAAGTTCATCTTCAAACCATCCTGATTGAAACAGTTCTTCATGCCCCTAGTCCATAAGAGATAGAGTCTTGTCTTCATCATATTTTGGTGCTTCTGACATCATGCAAATTTGGTTATCATAGTTGTAAGTCTCTTGACATTGCTCATCATTATCAAGTTCTTCTTGTGAATCATCATTTACTACATCTCTTGAGCTAATGGCATGAATAGTATTGTCATATGAGACTTTTGTGTAGTTAGTTGTATTGTCTTGTGTTCCTGATGTAGATGCCTTCCCTTTATCATGTTTGACAAATGGATCCTTAAAGATGGTATGATTCATGTTTGTTGAAGTTTTGTTGGTATCAATTGTGATATCACCTTGATCGATCATGTCTTGGATTAAGATTTTCAATTTATAGCAACTTATAGTTTTGTGACCTTTAGTACGATGATATTCACATAAATCACTATCATATGTAGGTTTGAAATGACCTGGTTTATATACTCTTACTTTTGGCAAAGTGATCATGTTTGTCAATATCAACTTTTTTAACGCTAATTCAATAGGTTCCCCTAGAGGTGTGTAATTCCTTTTTGGAGCATTTATACTTGGGAATTTTGTGTTCATAGTTTGCGCAGCATTTACATTGGTTGATATAGTTTTATTCTCTGCATGTTGACTAAATGATTGACTTGGACCTTGTAAAGACAAAATCGGTTGAGTTTTGTTCACTGTACGGGTGTCTACAATACCATCGTTGGTCACATTTTTGTTTTCCAACCAAAATTTGGATTTATTATTATTTTTATTATTGCCATATTTTATGAGACCTTGTTCTACTATTCCTTTCTCACACTTTAAGGCTTTTTCAGTGATTTGTTTAAATATGGTCAAACATTGCATTTGTTTCGGGTACTTGATTTAAGGGATTAAGTTTTCTGTGAACATGTCAACTTGCTATGTTTGGGAATAATAGTCTTGCATCTCCTATAGAGAGCTCTCCATATTTGTATGAAGGATGTGAATGTTTCATCTCATATTATTTTGCGGCACATAAGTCCATCAAAGTGGCTGGTGTTTCAATGTTATGCGATAAGTTAGCAATCAAATGTTCAACTAATTCACCCCATGATGTGATAGTTGGTGGTAGATGTGAAAACCACTCCAAGGCTGAGCCTCCCAGACTTTTAGGAAATGGTCTCATTAGATAAGTGTCTTCAGTTGCAACCTCTATACATGTCATAAAAAACTCTTTGATGTGATCTCTAGGATCACCTTTCCCTCTGTATCTGTCAAATTTTGGTGTTTCAAAATGTGGTGGGAAAGGCAGAATGTATAATGTGATCAAAAGGATAAGGACGTAAGTCTTGTATTGTGTAGATCTTTTTATTGTTACCGGTTTGCATAGTTGGCATATGTTGTTGTAGATTTTGTACTTGTTGGGACAGAATATCTGTTTGAGTCAGGGGTACACTTTACGCATGTATATTTCCCACAAAAGGATTCATGGTAGTATAACTAGGAGGTTGTTGAAAGGTTCCATAATTATAAGTGTTATGAGTTATGCTAGGTACTATGAAATAAGCGACATGTGAACCCATGTTTGACTGGGTTGTACTCATTATATTAATGGAACCTGGATTTGTATTTTGATGACTATATGTAGATCCTATAGAATAGGAAACCGGAGATTGAGTCGCACTTGTTGTATGAGGAACCTGTGTTTGAATAGGTGTTGAGACACTTGACATTATTGGTATATCCTGTGTTTATGTGCTAACGTTTATTGTTGAGGATGATGCACTTGATTGAGAAGTCACATTTGAAATGATATTTGTTTGTATAGATGATGTTGGTGCATTCTGAGGAAAACTTGAGGTCATCGCTTGCGTTTGTGTCATATGTGGTATTTGACTTCTATTTGGACCTACCATATTTCCTAGTGGTAAGATTGTTGTGATATCAAAATATTTAGGTAATTTGGCCCCATTTTGTAATAACAAAGAGAGATATTTATCCTTATCATTATGTATAAGAGCATCTAAGATCATAAGGACATGTGGGTCCTGTTGAGCTGATTCAATCTCTTCACGTGTTAAATTTTGTTGTAGTTCATTTATTGTGGGAATTGTCTGAGGATTTGACTGTTGACTACTTGATATGTTCATGTTCCAAGTTGGATTTACTGACAAGTCGTTGTTTGGGTCCATCTTACTTTTTGCCTTTTGTGACCTTGTGACGGGCATTTAAGACTTCTATATGAGGATGGTTTAGAACCTAATGCAAGATGACAATAATGCAAGACTCTAGACCTAAATATGGAATATGCAACACTAGAACAGACTCTCTATTGAGGATTTTGACATGAGACTTGTTGAGTATTTCAAGATTTTTGCAACACAAGTTTTTCAAGCTCTTCTCTTGGAAGTTCTGTAGCAATTTCTCTATCAATTCTATGGGCAATTTTATACTCTCTATTTATCTCGTACTCGTCTCCTATATAATGAGGTGTGTTTCTCTTTAATTGCCAGGCCAAGTTACCTAAATCGTCAATGATTTCTTGTTGACCACCATTTGGCACTAGATTAGGTTGCTCGAAGGGGAGAAAACCATCTCCTGGGAGACCCATTAAGACGCATGCTATGACTTTCTAGGATGATTATGCAAATGATAATGGACTAAGACAAATGTATGTGAAATCTAATAAGGACCAAATTTAAGGACGTATATGAGGATGATAATAAGGACGTAAATGAGGACTTATGCAAGAACTAAGGACTCTAAGAAATGGCAAATAAGGACGTAAATGAGGACTAATGTAACTTCTAAGGACAATAATAAGGATGTAAATGAGGACTATGCAACTTCTAAGGATGATAATAACGACATAAATGAGGACTATGCGAACTATGAGGACTATACAACTTCTAAGGACAATAATAAGGACTAATGTAACTTCTACGGATGATAATAAGGACATAAATGAGGACTATGCAACTTCTAAGGATGATAATAAGGACGTAAATGAGGACTAATGTAACTTCTAAGGATGATAATAAGGACGTAATTGAGGACTTATGTAACTTCTAAGGACGATAATAAGGATGTAAATAAGGATTATGCAACTTCTAAGTATGATAATAAGGACGTAAACGAGGACTATGCAGACTATGAGGACTATGCAAAGACTGCCTATGGTCACAAGTATGTGAAATTCTGAGTTTGTAGGATTGTCTAACGTTTCAAGATAAACTTTGTTACCAGTAATTCTATGTGTAGGACAAGTTTGTTGTTTTCCAAATCCGAGAACAATTGTTTGAAGATGGGTATACTTGATTGAACTGTGTTCTGACCAACTCTGAGAATTCAGAGATATGCAAGATAAGGCCTGAAATAGCCTAAATGTTGACTCAATATTGGTCTGGTACAATGATACATATAAAAGAATTGAATACAATCTTAGGCTAGAAAGTGGACACCATTCAATGAGGCCCCCATAGCAAAATACTAAAACAAGATGAACAGATAGAGAGTCTGGCAGCATTGGCTCCACTCCACGACATGCCAGTCTCTCTTACCTCAAAGATCCGAAGATCTTATCACCGAGGGATTTTTGTCTCATAATGCAAGGTACATGAGGGGTATCTATGGGGTACAATCCACACTCCCGGAATCACTAAATGTAGGATTTGGGCTAATAGGTTGGTTCTTATTGTAAAATTTTGAGGGGTCCCAATTCAATGATGGATTCTCAGAGCAAGCCACTTAAGACTTTAGTTGATCTTATCGGTGTAGGGAAGGCCCCCACATACATTAAATTCACTTAACACTCTAGCCGCCTAACTAGTATATTTATTTAGCAGCTCAAAAAACCCACTCGAGAGTACGCTGGGAGAGATGATATCCCCAACGCATCCCAATTTGAAGTACCTTTGTGGGGTGATGAAATCCCTAGTCAAAGATACCCCTCACTACTAAAATAAAAAATTTGGGTGTTGTTATCACCTTCTCCCTTTCTCCCAAGACCCCAAAGGTGGGTGGAAAGTTAGTTGATGCAATAGTAGGTCCACCCCAAACACGATAAAAATTTATTTCCCTTAAGAAAAAATGAAATGTGAGTTATGTTGGCATTTTGATTGTCATTGATGGACACACACTTGCTTTGAGAATGTATGAATTATGCTCAACCAGTAATTGTTCCAAATCGGTATCATGTTGTAGTCTTTAGACTACTGTTGTAATGCAGAAAGTGTTTACCGATCTCAAGCAGTATAAAGACCCAAGCGGCATAGAGAGATCAAGCGGTTTAAGGATCTCAAGCAAAGCAGAGCAAAGGAGCCAGAAGCGGCAGTTATCTTTTTCCCAGTCTTCATTTTTTGTCAACCGGTAATCTGTTAAACCGGTATTACTCTAAGTCACCAACCGGTAACCAGAAAGTTGGACAAACTGGTAATACTCTATGATGAGTTACCAACCGGTATATTTTTGTGATGAGTTACCATCCACCGACACTTTGACGGTGTTTTTGTGTCATGTTATCAAATGTGTCTAGATACAATGAACCTAGGAACTTGTAATAAAATCCTATTGGACCGACATGAAATCAAATTCCTTTTAAGGACATCATGTCTAGGGTTTTAAAAGAGATAGAGTATGCAAGTATAGATGTTAGGTTTTGCAGTGGTTGTAAAACCTCTTGAATGTGCGATATTAACTGAGAAGATCAAGTCTGTGAGTTGTAATTGAGTAAGGAGTTACTAAAGACTGAAGTAATGCTGAAATGCATTAGCTATGAGCTACAATGGATCTAATCAAGCAGACTGTTCCATTTGCTAGATCATTCACTTGTTGATTACTCACATCTTTGACAAGTTAGAAACCCTTAACCGGTTAGGCCCAGAAAAGCCTTTGTAAATCCTCTAACAAGGTGGTTCACATCTGTGGATCTGAAATCCTCTCACAAGGTAGTCTTTAATTGGAATTATCTACTAACAGAGATTGAGATTCCTAACAAGATCTGTTCTGGTAAAGAACATTGTATGACCTTAACCGGTCTGGTTACTATTCTGCAGATAGTTACTTGTGAGTTTCATCTCACCGTGGTTTTTCCCATTTGGGTTTCCATGTCAAAATATCTTGTGTTATGGTGATTGTGCTTCTGTGGGTGAATGCATTATTTTCTATTTGGTTTGCATGTGTGTTAGCCAGTTTGTTTGCTAAACTATTTTACTGGTTTACTACTAGACTATTAAAGTGTTTAAGTACAGTATTTTTTGGTATACTAATTCACCCCTTCCCCCCTCTTAGTATTCATCAAGTTATTCTATTGAGTATCCTGATTCACATTCATTATAAAAACCAAATTTAGGTGTGACATACACATGTGCATGTCAATTTTAAAACACCAAACTGAAATGTGAATGCATGCATGTCAATTTTAACCATGTTTATTTTAAGCCCAAAACTGAAGTGTGATAACGTGCATGTCCATTTTAACTATGTTTATTTTAAGCCCTAAAATGAAGTGTGAGAGCATGAGTGTTTATGATTCAGTAATAATCCGATCCTCTCTATAAATTTGCCACATGCTGCAAACACATAATCAGTAACCCAAGAAAATCAACAGAAAATAGAATATTAACAATTAAAAAAAATGAATGTGTGATGATACATGATCGATTATGTGATTCTGTATGACCAATTGCATAATTGTGATAGAGCAATTGCATAATTCTGACAGACCAATTGCATGATCCTAACAGAGTGATTGCGTGATCCTGACAGAGCGATTGCGTGATATACAGACAAACCAAACAAAAAATAAAATAAAAAAGAGAGCTAATTCTAATCTGGAACCTACAAAATAGATTATGATTCCCTAGCAAGATCTCTCATCATCCACTCTATGTTAAGAAAATCGTATTTTACTCTATACGAGAGAACTAGGCTTTTGTATCTGTCAATGGCTGGTTGGTCCTCTAGATCTCGTATCTTGTTTTCTACCTTTATGATTTGCTGATAGCATCTGACTTGTCTTCTTTGTTCCTTCGTCCTCCTAGCACCTGAAATCCTGAATTGTACCTTACGTGCCATAAAATGTCATAATTAAAACATGTAATAAATCTAAACCGTATTCAGATTTACTTAAATTCATATAGAATTTAATAGAACAGAGAGTAGGAAACAAGAAATAGTAGATAAACAAACACAAAAATAACCCTAACGAATGTGTGACAGTATATGAGCGAATGTGTAATAGAGTAAAGGATTTTGAGTGATGGGGTCCGCACGAATGCGTGATCCTATGTAATCAATTGTGTGATCCTGTCTATGCGATTGCATGATGGTGTAAACGCAATTGCGTGTTTCGAAATTTGTTCTGCAATCCTTACAAACTTGCAAAAAAATTAAAATTTTGTACGATCTGCAAAAATATACAGAAGAAAAAGAAGCTTAAATTGTTGTTAGTTCACGTCAAGTTCACAAAAATGTCGTATGCTAAAATTCATCAATCAAATCAACTAGAAATCAAAGGGAGAAATCACGAATCCCTATCCTAATAGAATTCAAACAAGCATACAATAAAATAATGCAGAAGCAAGAAACGGTAATGTGAAATATATCAATCAATTCTCCCTATTCCAAGACTACATATAGCTTTCATTTCTCTTATCTTCTTTGTGGTATGGTGGCTCTCAAATATCGCGCTGGCAACCTGCAAATGACACAAAGATTTGAAATTCATGATTCAGAGGAACTGTGAGGAATTGGATGCTCAATTTATAGATAATTGGATGAGATAGATTGAAAGGTGGAACAAATTGATCAAGAGGTGGAGCTAAAGTGAGCTCACATGCTGATTGACAATTGAACTGTTGAATTGGAGGTGAAACAGAATAGATTGAATAGATTAATTGAGTCAACTTATTGAGAAAAAGCTGACTGAAGGATGAAAAAGGGTGATTGGAGGAAATAAAGAGGAGATAATTAACTGATTGAAAGCTGATTGAGAGCTTTATTTAGAAAAAACTAATTAAAAGATAGAAATAGAGATTGAAGAGATAATTGAATTAATTAATTAATTGATTGAATTAATTAATTTAGCATGTGCTTGAACTTTAACTTGGATTTTCAATTTAATATTTGCGTGAGATTTTAATTCAAAAATTGAATTTATTTTAATTCAATTTGTTATTTGAATATATTTAGAACTTGACTTTGATTTTCAATTTGATTTTTGAAATCATGCACATGTATTTGAATTTGGATGAAATTAGAAGAATTACGAAATTAAATTAAATTAGAAGAATTTGGAGAATTAATGAAATTATAAGAATATGAAATTAAATCAAATTATAATTTGGGGATTTGGAATTTGAATTAGAATAAATAATTAAATAATTTAAAGAAACTATTTAATTATTTAAAAATGGACTTTAATTAAATAATAAAGATTATTTAAATTAAAGGATTAAAATCACAATTAATAAAATAATTAATATTCGAAAGAGGGTTAATGATTAGATGATTAGACATAGAAATTGAGAATTTATTTATTTAAATTGAGGGATTAAAAATCACAATTAATTAAGACAGAAAATATCTAATTAATATTAGAAAATGGTTTAAATGATTAAGAAATGATAGAATTGGAAATGAACTAATTAGTAAGATGATGAGGCAATATGAAATTAGAAGAATAAGATAAATTAACTTAGTTAAAGAATTAAAGAATTATTTAATCAATTAGATGAATAATTAGCTTAATTAAATAATTAAAGAATTATTTAATCAGTTAGAGGAATAATTAGTACATGATCAATGAGACATTTTTAGGTATCTACATTGGTCTCACTATCACCTGCACAAAATGTTGGTCTTCTAGGAAATCGAAAACAGGTTCAAATAGGGATCCTATCACAACCAATCGGTCTGCAGTCATATTCTGCTTCCTAGGAACCCTTTGAATTTCAAAAGCTTCAAAACATTCGATTAGGTCCTAGACTCCGTGTAGGTAAGAGTGCATGCGGGTATGTTTTGTCATGGATGTACCCCACACTTTCTTAACCACTAGTTCAGAATCTCCTAGGACTCTCAGCTACTTAATGCCCATGTGCTCCGCAATGCTTAACCCATAGACCAAACCTTCATGTTCCACCTCATTGTTTGAGAAAGAAAAATGGATATGGAAGGACCTAAGAGTTTGTTCACCAGATGGAGATGTTAGGAAAATGCCTACTCCAGATCCTGTTTTACATCTTGCTCTGTCAAATTTTAGAGTCCAAAGCTTTGAAACCCAATCTTCTTTATCCTTCTATTTATCTTGGAAATATCTTGACACCTTAGGAATTATTTGATCTTAATCGTAAATCATATAAGTCCCAATTTTAGTATCGTGGTAATTGCCAAATGGATTAATGTTTATGAACTCATTGAGGAAGACTTCTTGCTCAAGGGTTTGGTCACCAGTTATCTCCTTATCTTCTAATAATTCAACACATCACATTTCATCCTTGGTAATAGAGGTATGGGCCACCTCAAAATTCATCATGACTTCATTATCTATATGTTCTAAATGCAAGGTCTTAGATACTATTTTCAATTTGGCCCCATGTTTGGTTCTCAGAATTGATGTATACTAAGAGGGGGGGGTGAATTAGTATGCCAAAAACTACTGCACTAAAACACTTACATAGTCTAAAGATAAACCGGTAAAGCAGTCTGACAGTCAAACTGGTTACCACACATGCAAACCAAAATGTGAATAAAGCATTCACCCACAAAAGCAATACAACCATAACACAGGATATTTGACATGGAAACCCAACTGGGAAAAACCACGGTGAGATGGAACTCAAAAGTCACTATCTGCAGAATAGAAACTAGATCGGTTAAGGTCAGACCGATTAAGGTCTTACAATGTTCTTCACCAGAATAGATCCTGTTAGGAATCTCAATCTCTGTTAGGAGATAAGTTCGATTAAAGACTACCTTGTTAGAGGATTTTAGATTCACATGTGTGAACCACCTTGTTAGAGGATTTTACACAGGCTTTGTGGCCTACCCGGTTAAGGGCTACAGACTTGTCAAAGATGTGAGTAATCAACAAGTGTTTGATCTATCTAATAGCACAAACTACTTGGTTAGATCCAGTATTGCTCACAGCTAATGCATTCCAAAATTACTTCAGTCTTCTCTCTCTCTCACACAGTTACAACTTGATCTTCTCCGATAAGATCATTCTTAAATTCCACCTCAAACCCTAGCTCAACATTAACCCTTTTTAGCAACAACTTAAAACCCTAGACATGATGTCCTTTTAAAGGAATCTGATTTCATGTCGATCCAATAGGATTACATTACAATTTCCTAGGTTCAATGAATCTAGACATACTCAGTAACACGACACAAGAATCATCGTCAATGTGTCGGCACCATCAAACAATCAGTGGATTGGTAACTCATCACAAAATGTCGGTTGGTAACTCATCACAGAGTATTACTAGTTCATACAAAATACCGGTTGCCAGTTTTTTACAAATGAAGACTGGTAAGAATGTGTTGTGCCACTTTTCTCCCTTGTACTGCTTGGGGTTGACATGCCGCTTCAAACCAGGAAACACATTCTGCAAAATCACTAGTCTAGAGAATAGTATGCAATATACCGGTTGCAACAAATACCGGTTGAGCATGAGCTCATACATATAAAGGGGATCTCAATACAAGTGTGTGTCCATCAATGACAATCACAACATAAACATCAAAAATGCCAACAATCTCCCCCTTTGGCATTGATGGCAACACTTAGGAAAATAAAATTTTGACATCTAAGTGTTTTACAACAAAAAAAAACTTGCCATTAACAAAATTGCTCCCCCTAAGCATATACACTATCCCTTAATCAACAGAGTGTATAGCAATTTTGCATTCAGAGCATAATCATCAAAGCATATAACATATATCACAACATATATCAAAATTTCAAAACAGATACTTCTCCCCCTGATATACTTCTCCCCTGATATATCAAAATTTCAAAATTGTAAAAACAAAAACTAGATATACTTCTCCCCCTTTGCCAACAATGACAAAGTACTGCTGAAAAACCTGTTTCCATATATATATAAAAGAGTTTATGACAATAATGATTAATACTTGTCAAAAACCGCTTTATAGTCCTGCAAAAATTGTTTCATGGAGAGGGACCAGGACTCAAGTAAGGAGGTTGCCACTTTCTTCTCTATCTGCATCTGTGATACCTGTTCCTCCATGGCATCTATTGTGCTCAATTCCTATGTGACTATCAGGGCCTCCAGGTTTAGATAACACTTCTGAATAATTTGCAGTCGTGGGAGTAATACCAGTTGAAGCTCCTACAAATCCCTAGACCGTGTGTTGATCTCTTGCTCCATCTTGGCTGACTGGATCTGGAACCGATGAACGGTTTGCCCATATGCTACAAAGGAGTCATAAGGAGTCTTGAATGTGCCCAAGTAGGACTGTAAGTCCATTTGAAGCTATTGCTTCTTGGCTAGCACATCATCACAAAATAGATAAGGTTGACAGATTTTGCTGAGTAGCAAGTTTCCCTCATCCAAGGCATTCCTTATGTCCTTTTGATCCTTTAGTAGTTCAGTCCTAAGCTCATTCAACTTCTTCACTAGAGCAATATTAAGAGCCTTTTGGTGCTCTTTGTTTACATCAGCCTCTGCTGCTTCTTCTAGACTCTGCACCTGATCATCCACTACTGTACACAGAAGTTTGAGTTGTGCTAGTGATGAATCAGTGTCAGGAAGATTAGTACCGGGGATTAAACCGGTAAGTGTGTCTACAGTCGCCTAAATAATATCTTGTTCTATTTTCCTTCGAATGCCTTCAAGGTGCTCTTAGGCAACCTTGATGCTCTGCATAAGCTTAGACTCACTTGCAGATTGGAGATCAATGGGGCTCAAGATAGCAGCCAGTTTGGCTTGGCTACCAGTTGCCTTAGGACTTTCCATCTATGTGGTCTTCATTGCTTCAATGGTCTTGTTTGCTTCTTCCTTCTTTTTCTTCTCCTTCTCTTCCTTTTCTTTCTCTCTCTTTTTCTTCTCTTCCTCTTCCATCTTCTTCTTGTCTTCTTCTTCTTTCTACTTCTACTTTCTTCTTTGCTTCTTCTTCCTTCTTCTTCTGTTCTTCCTCTTCCTTCTTCTTCTTCTCCTCCACTTCCTTCTTCTTCTTTTCTTCCTCTTCCTTCTTTTTCTTCTCCTCTTCTTCCTTCTTTCTCTTTTCTTCCTTATCCTCTTCTTCTTTCTTTTTCCTTTCATCCTCTTGCTTCTTCTTTTCTTCATCTTTCCATTTCTCCTCTTCCTCTTTCTTTTGTTTCTCATCTTCATCCTTCTTCTTTTTCTCTTCCTGGTCTTTTGCCACTTGATGTGTGTCCACAGCTTGTTCACCACCCTGATTGGCCTATTGCCCCTATTCAGTTCCCTCAGAAGGTATGTCCTGAGTGACATCATCTACATCCAGGGCATTGACATCGATGGTGTTGATTGGTTCTTCCACCAGGTTTCCTTCCTCTTCAAAGACCTCATCCGGTTTGGAAATAACCAGTTCCTTTTCCGCTTGGAGGTTGGCCATTCGTGCTTGGTGAGAGCTAATAGCATGGCCCATGTGTTGATGTGTATCTTTTTCTACATCATCAACTCTCCCCTCCAACAACCAGAGTCTTCTTCTCCTTGTGAAGAAGAGACCTTTATTTTGATCCAGGGCATCAAACAATTCTGAATTTGAGAGTTTAGGGAAGTACTATGCAAAAACTTTCTCCCTAATCTCCTATTCCTTTTCAATTGCAATGCGCCATTTGTTATCCAATGCTTTAAATAATGAATCCGATGTCTGAGATTTAATCTCTGATGGTGACCGATCATTTTTACATAAATAAAGAATGATTTCCTGTAGTACTTCATCTTTTTCCTCACTGTTGAATTCATCATAATAATCTATTAAATCATGAAGTAACTTTCTCCTAATATTCTTTATTGTTCTTTGACAATGTGTCAAAGGTTTGTAAGAGGAGATATCTATATTTACTAGTGCAGATGTTGCCGATTCATTCTTCTTCATCTTCTTGGTCTGTCTAGCCTTCTTGGCTGTTCATCAGACTCAGTTTCTTCGAAGTCCAGTTCATTTGCCTTAGTCTTCCTCTTTCTTTCGAAGACTTTTGTCGATGTTACCTTCGGTTTCTTCTTTTCCAGTGACCGCTTGGTCACTCTTGGAGTCGCAGTGGTAGCCGGTGCCGATGCTGTAGGCACTGCCTTAGCTTTCTTAGCTGCCGGTTCTTTTCCCTTCTTCACCGATGGTTCTTCAACCGATGCAATCCTCTCCAAGTAGGTTTCGATTCTCTTAGCCTTTGGATCAAGAGGTGAGGCAATAAGGGTTGAAGCATACCCTACCAGCATGTCAAACATGACCTCATAGCTCATAGGCTCCACTTCCTCCATTCTAGGCTCAATAGCCTCCATTAGACATTTGTCCACCTAAATAGTGAAATAGATGTCATCTGCGTATTTCTTCACTATGTCACCTGAGATTCTTACCCTCTGACTCATCTTTCTTCTGAACTCATCAAAGTATTTGTTTAGTACCTCAAGGTAGCCAGTTCTAATGGCTTGCACGCTTTCCTTTATCTGCTTGGTTACCGGTTGGTCAGGTGACCACTGAACATCTCCTACACCCGGAAAGTAGCCTTGGAAATAAAAGAACAACCCTACCAGTAGTTGTCCAAACTTAAACCTCAGTGAGTTGTCCTGCTTGATTGCCTTAAGATTTAGCAGGAGTTGCCTCTGCAAGTCAGTGCATAAATCAAAAGATGCATCCTCTTTTATCATTCGGTAAGCGGCATTTACCGCTGCAGCAGATAAAGAATTAATCCTGCTAGCTGAGAATGTTCTGTATCCAATCACCATGCATGCATATTTCACCAGATCATCCTTGATAGGATTGACTGTCATGCCCCATGAATCACTTGTTGAACCGGTGAGCTTGGTCATTTCCATTTTGCTCACTTTTCTCAGGGCTGGCACTTCCCCTGTGTTGCAGAAACTGGTGACTGCATGAATTGCCTAAGGCGTGATATCATGCGTCCTCTCCAGGTACATCTTATCACCATGGACTCTGCTCAAGATGATCCTGATGTGATCCTCTATGAAGTCTTCTAGGAAATATACTGTGTTGTGGAATTTCTTCTTCTCTATGACACTAAATTTTGGTTTGATCCTTTTGTCCTTTCCGCAAGATAGACCTAACTGAGTATGAATGGCTAAAGACCCTAGGTCTTCTATTTTGCAATCAATATAATTGGAAATTCCTTCTTCGACTATGACTCCAGTTGGAACTTGTGACAAAGAATTATACTTGGACTTCCTCTGAATGAAACTTTCTGACTCAATGGATGTACTTGAACTGGTATGAGATGCGGAAGCCATTGAAGAGTACTTCAAGAACACAAAAAATACCTTTCAAACACGAATTTAGGGCTTCCTAATTGTGCTTCACTTCACTCTCCGTCGGATGCCAAATCACCGCTTTGTGTTCTCCACTACCACTTGCAAACTTGATTTGAATCTCTTTCAAGGTTATCCAATTTCTTGAAATCTAAGCTCAACTCACCTTTTCTTCGCTTTGCACTTGAAAACTTTTCTTTGCTCGAAAACAAATAGTGAGAAATGATTTGAAAAATGCATTTATACATGTCTCTCACCTACCATCATTAATGCTCCTCTATTAGGGCGTAAACCCTAATTTGCCTTTTTACCATTTCCGGTCTTCTGCCAAGCGACAGGTATAACATACTAGTTAAGGTCTTTTACCGGTGTCAATCGGGGGTTCGAAAGCATTTCGTCATTTGCTCCCCCTAAGCCTTTGAGGCTTAGTTTGCCGATTCCGATATTTCCACACTAGGTGCAGAAACTGGTTCCTCTTCTGACAATATTGGTTTCTTCTTCCATGTTTTCTTCATGTCTCCTTGAACTTTTTCAACATCTATTACTCCTTCCTGAGTGACTGGTATATCATCAGATATACTTTTTCTGCTTCTGCAGAATCTTGCAATGTGACCCGGTTTGTTGCAGTGATAGCAAACAAGTCCAGGTTCTCTCCAAGGTCCATTGTACATGTTTCCATTCTTCCTTTTGCATGTTGCAGCGGTGTGACCATGACCATGATAGATTATGCAACTTTCTCTCCATCCAGTTGCCGCTTGATGACCATCGCTTCTTGACTGATGATTGAAGACATTAAACCAGTTGTGGTTCTGGTTCATAAAAGGTTCAGGACTAGTTCCTTGGGTCCTCTGAGGATATCTTCCAGTGTTATCCATTACAGACCTGCATTCAAATGCTCTATACCCAAACTTGTTGCATGCATAACAATGACAATTGAACTTATTGGATCTAGGTACATTGTTGATAAAATAAGGAAAAATATTGTAGGCTTTGCTCCTACATACATTAGCAATGTGTCCTTCTTTAAGATAGTTAAAGCGAACAGGTTTGAATTTTTGCTTACCTTTTCCTTTGAGTGTCGGTTGCTTCTTTGATGCTTCAGCATTTGTTCTTGAGGATTCTCCTTCCTCATGTCCAGAAAAACCAAGACCATTGGTATTCTTTGCTGGTCTAGATGACTCAAGCTTTTGCTCTAGCTTGACTATACTTTTGCCAAACTTAGCAAGTATTTCCTTTGACTCAAAGAGTTCTTTGGAAATAGCAATGTTTGTCTCCATAAGACTTGCATTTTTAGAGATGGCAATGTTCAGTTCTCCTTGCATGTCTTCTTTTTCCATTCTTCTCTCATGAAGGTGAGCAGTTAGTGCACTAATCTCATGTTTCAACTTGGAGATCTCATGATCTCTGTCCTTTACCAGATCTTTTGCTTTTCTCCGGTTCTCAAGCTCTTGACTAAACCGAATAGTCAGTCCTTCCAACTCCTTTCTCAGATTGGAGTTTGAATCATTCAGCTTATTCACTTCAGCAATCATGGCTTCCATGTTAGCTTCATCTTCAGAACTACTTTCAGATAGTTCCATCAGCCTCTCTGCATGTTCTCTTCTTTTTGCTTGAGATGCCTTGTATTTGACCATAAGATCATCATAGGCTTGCTTAGACTTAGTGAGTTGTTGAGTAAGTTCCCTCAAGGTGTATTCCCCCATATCTCTTTCCAAGTGGTTAAACTTATAGAAAGGTAGGCTCTGATACCAATTGATGTATACTAAGAGGGGGGGGTGAATTAGTATGCCAAAAACTACTGCACTAAAACACTTACACAGTCTAAAGATAAACCAATAAAGCAGTCTGACAGTCAAACCGGTGACCACACATGCAAACCAAAATGTGAATAAAGCATTCACCCACAAAATCAATACAACCATAACACGGGATATTTGATGTGGAAACCCAACTGGGAAAAACCACGGTGAGATGGAACTCACAAGTCACTATCTATAGAATAGAAACCAGACCGATTAAGGTTAGACCGATTAAGGTCTTACAATGTTCTTCACCAGAATAGATCCTATTAGGAATCTCAATCTCTATTAGGAGATAAGTTCAATTAAAGACTACCTTGTTAGAGGATTTTAAATTCACATGTGTGAACCACCTTGTTAGAGAATTTTACACGGGCTTTGAGGCCTACCTAGTTAAGAGTTACAGACTTGTCAAAGATGTGAGTAATCAACAAGTGTTTGATCTATCTAATAGCACAAACTGCTTGGTTAGATCCAGTATTGCTCACAGCTAATGCATTCCAGCATTACTTCAGTCTTCTCTCTCTCTCTCATAGTTACAACTTGATCTTCTCTGATAAGATCGTTCTTAACTTCCACCTCAAACCCTAGCTCAACATTAACCCTTTTCAGCAACAACTTAAAACCCTAGACATGATGTCCTTTTAAAGGAATCTGATTTCATGTCGGTCCAATAGGATTACATTATAATTTCCTAGGTTCAATGAATCTAGACATACTTAGTAACACGACACAAGAATCATTGTCAATGTGTCAGCACCGTCAAACAATCGGTGGATTGGTAACTCATCACAAAATGTCGGTTGGTAACTCATCACAAAGTATTACCGATTCATACAAAATACCAATTGCTGGTTTGTTACAAATGAAGACTGGTAAGAATGTGTTGTGCTTCTTTGCTCCCTCGTACCGCTTTGCTCCCTCGTACTGCTTGTGATCTACGAACCGCTTGGGGTCGACATGCCGCTTCAGACCGGGAAACACATTCTGCAAAATCACTAGTCTAGAGACTAGTATGCAATATACCGGTTGCAACAAATACCAGTTGAGCATGAGCTCATACATATAAAGGGGATCTCAATACAAGTGTGTGTCCATCAATGACAATCACAACATAAACATCAAAAATGCCAACAAGAATTAGGTGTGACCAATCTAGAGAAAGGTAACCCACTATTTTTGCAGTGAAATCCCTTGATAGACAAAGACCAAAAATGGGGGGAATATCAATTATCACCACCTCTTGGGGAACTGTGATGCTAGGGAAAGTATAAAAGGTCAGCGGGAGGTTCCTAATCATACCTATGGCTTGAACTTTATTCTCGTCAAGTTGCGTAACTCCTCTCTCTAGGGTCTCATATTCAAGATTTAGGAATTTGGCTATTTACTTGGGCATGACAATAGTATTGGCTCTGAATTCAATCATTGAATTATGAAGTAATTTATCTCCTACAATGAGAGTCAAAAAGAAGGGAGTAGGATTTGGTTTATCTACCTTTTCATTCGTAAGAGATTCCCCTTCATTTGTGAGCACTGCATTTTGATGTGATTGACTCCCGACTTCAGGATTTTTATCTTTCATGGGTGTCAATCTTGCAACTGGTCAGCTGTGGTATTCTCATGATCACCCATCACCTCCCATAGCAAAGACTTATACTCAGGGATAGCAAGAATATCCCACAAATACATGCTCGTGGGAACCTTATTAAGTTGTTCTACCACATTGAGGGTCATGTTGGATTCAGGGGTCACTGAGAGGGGGGGTGAATCACTGATCTACCAGTTAAGAGATTTTCAAACTTAACTTTTAACCATCAAAAGAAAACACTTAAAACTGAAATGTAGAAATATGAAACAAACAACCACAAGATCGTAACACCAAATTTTTACGTGGAAACCCAAATGGGAAAAACCACAGTGAGATTTGAACCCACAATATTATTCCACTATGGCTAGTAGAAAAACAACATTATAAAATGGGAATGCATAGGCATTTAGGTACACTTCCTAGAGCTCACTGCTCAATTACAATAACCTGGAAGGCTAAAACCCTCAATAAAGTCTCACTGACTTACACAGTTGATACAATGATGAATTACAATGTATGAACTCTGAAATAACATCTACTATGCCTGGATGAGTTTCGGTTAAGTACAAAAACACTGACTGGATCACCTTCTTTGTTCTGCCCTGTACATTGTCTCAGTCAACTACCGGATCAAGAATGCACACATGAAACTGTGCCAAAATGGATCCTTGATCACCTTTCACTTGCATACAATCACATCATCCATGAAAAAGATCATCCACACCAAACTTATATATAGACAACCACAAAATAGATCATACATCATGTCGGCCTGAAGGTGTAACATTTAGTTACATGTTGGCTTGACCAGATCCAAAAAGATAAATGTGGATCACCAAAATAATGTATCTAAGTCATTCCAATCAACAAGAACATGATTCAATGCACTGCAATCCCCGAAAAGCTTTTGGACCCAAAATGATCAGCTCTTCCTGAAATACCGGTTAACACCTACTCCTGGATAAGAGGAATTATGATCGCCAGATCGGATCTGCATGAAGAGTTGCCATCAATGACAACCCTAAGCCAATAATCATCCACCAGAAACCACCACAAATCACCGGAGACCACTGGATGAGTGTCAATTGCCAACAATCTCCCCCTTTGGCATTGATGGCAACACTTGTGAAAAATGACTGTGTTGAGCATTGTGCACCATTTCAAAAGGATCAAAAGAATCTCTAAGGCTCCCCCTTAGACAAAGAATTCCATTCTCCAATGTTGTACATTTTTCACCATTCCTCTCTCTCCCCCTTTGACAGCAATGCCAAATATGGGGTGTTGTCCAAAATTTATATACATATGACAAATACTTGAAGAGGTCAGCATAAACAGTCTTAAAAAATCCTAGGTGAGTATCCCACCCACTCTTCAAGTTGTCCAAAACTGTGATAAATACACTGAATACAGTAGTATGAATCTCTAACTCTCTTAAATATGATGATATAGGTGAGGCCATCTCCTTCATACAGTCCACTTTATTACTTAGTATAGTGTCCAACTAGATGGCAATCAGGTTCCGAAGTTTAACTACTTTTCTCAAAATTTTATCCTTATCCGCTTGAAGGCTTGAGCTCTGATCAAGTAGGGCTATAACCTGTCCTTCAACATTTATGGTTAGAGTTGCATTAGGATCAAAGGACTGAGAAATGAGAAAGCTTACTCTGGCAAATACCTATTTGCTTATCAATGACAATCAGTTAACACATACTTTTGGATAAGAGGAATTACAGTCATCAGATCGGATCTCCATGAAGATTTGCCATCAATGACAACCCTAAGCCAATAATCATCCACCGAAAAACCACTAGAAATCATCTAAGACCACCGGATGAGTGTCAATTGCCAATAGGTCATCAGGAGGGATGGTTTTTATTCCTTTTCCTTATAAGGAATGACCTCTTTGGGCTTTTGGAAGGGTGGTATTACTACAGGCTAGTTTTGAGCCTTGTCTAGACCTGCGTTAAGCTGTTGAGTTACATGTTGCCCTGTGAATCTATGCTTCGAATGAAGGCTATAGTCAGGTTATACCCAAGGAATTTTTTACATAGAGGCATCATTAGCAAATACCACATCTTTTCCTTCCATCCATGAAAAGAGTGCATGATCGAGGGTGATTTCTGACTCTTGTTCCAGAGACATGCCTTGCATTTGGGCTGTAAGCACAATGTTGTCCATTCCCAGAGAGGAATAAGCATATGCCCTGTTATCCGGTGCATTTCTGTAACTCTATTGTTTGGCTACTTTTTGTTGTAAGTCTCCTCATGGATAATTCTGATGCATATGTGCTTCGTTACATGGAAAGCACCAAGAATTTGTGCCATCTACTAAGTTGTTTTGACCTGCTACCAACTCCTTATTTTGGTTTGGTGGAATATCTTGCAAAGGGGTAGGCACTGGTATGATCTGATTATTTGGTTGTGCTTGATGAGTTGTTTTTGCACCCCCTTGAAACTGGTTTTTCTGATAAGGGGTTCTCCCACTTTGATAATTCTGGAAAGGAGGCGTAGCGGGTGTCGCTTGTTGACATTTGATATTGATTATCTCATTGGAAAAGGTCCATGGTAAGTTCTTCATATCACTCACCTTCGCTACTAGGGAAGTTGAAGCAGAAGCATCACTTTGTTGAGTATTAGGATAGCTATACATAGAGTGAGCTAGGGTGTGGGAGAACTAGGAGAAGCTTGATCTTGCATTCGGGCTAATAGCTCAGGGAAAATAGGCATAGGAGGTTTGGGTGGAAGCTTTCCATCATCAATTAGATTATTCTCAACTATAATCGTCAAGCTATAGGTATTTGGCAAGGTATTCCCTCCAAGAGACTGAATCATGATAGAAATGTCAAAGTTAAACGCCTTAAGATAAAAGACGAATGCCATGTTAGCAAGAGGATGAGCAGTTATTGGGATCCTTTCCCAAGTTTTATGAAACCTGGTATTGAAATCAGTCACAACTTCTTGAGGAACCTGCTTGATGGTTATTAACTGCTGCACCAATGACGATCTATCACCTTTTTTAGTAAAATGCTCAAAGAATTGATCCCCAAGTTGGTCTTAGTCAACAATTGAATTTAGTTGTAGGGATCTATACCAATCTTGCACTTTCCATTTGACAGAAGCAGTGAGCAGCCTCAGCGCCACATTTTGTTGTGTAACATTATGCGTTCGGTGCAAACATTTGTTATGTCTTGCAAATGCTCTATAGGAGTTTTAGAATATTCCCCCATGAATTTGGGCAAGGCCTTTAGTACATAAGCTGGAATAACATCCCATTGTGTGGGAAAAGTAGGAGGAATAAGAGGACTCCCACAATTCCATGTCACAAAATTATAGGGAGGGGGAGCTGCCACTTTGCTGGAACTTTGACCTGGTCTTGTGTACCCCTCTGCGATCTTCTAGCCTGAATAGCTACCATCGATGGCACCAAAAAACTAGGATTTATGGCAGTCTACGACCTGGTAATAGGCCTTTGGGTCATGCACCCGCTTAAACTAAAGAAAATTTTAGTCCCATCGGGCATGCCAGAAAAAGAACTATTGATGCCTAAAATTACTTTCAGAACAACAACCTTATGAGAAGTTCAAAGAGTAGGGGACCTAATGCGCCTCAATGAACAACCTCCGAGATTGGAGAAAAGGGAGAGAAGGAAAACTGAAAATTAAACAAATTAACTGAGGCGATACGCCGGAACTTTGAAACCTTAGATGCATAGTAAAACATACATAAAATACATAATTTAAAGGTTGAAACGTAATAATAACTATTTGAAACAAGAATCCACAAGAAACATAAAGTAATTCAAACACAACCAATATTGAATTAAAAGAGTCTAAGACATGATTCAATCAACAAAAGTTATGCTTGATATTATAAAAGCTTATACAAACCATGAAATTTTAGTCCTTTCTTTGTATGACATAAAGCATTATACCATAGAACATGAATATACATATGAAAAGGCCAAAAGATGGCACAATCCAATTATCAGATTTGTAATGAAAAAAAAAATGTTGAAGTTTGAGTTATAGAGATAAAAATTCTATTCTGAGTGTGAATCCGATTTGATTGTCTTTTCTACCCCTTTTAAAAACCCCCAAGAATAGGCATGGATTCCAAGAAAACAACAAAGATTCCTCAGCCTCCTCACGTGACTGCTTATCATGTCTTTTATCCCTGCATCTCCACTCCTTTTTTCCATCATTACTGGTGTAACTGCCTTTGACAAAATGGTCACATAGATCAATCTACATGACCTGAAAATGAACATCCACTGTTAGATTGCACCCTTGAATTTTCACGAGCTTTGGCGCTTTTCAAAAATATGCTGGTGCAGAAGCACCTTAGGGTTGAAATGCCCTTGACCAATTTTGACTTTTGAGACCCTCTCGTGGTCATGTAGATGTTTGTTTGGTTGTTTTCTTTGCAGTTTTTTGAGTTTTTCCTTATCGGCAAGACCTACCCCGATCGGCAAGTCTTATTTCGATGAGGTCATCCATGTTGGAGTAGTTGTATTGCGTATTGGCAAGAGTTGTTGCATGCTTTACCAATGACCCGATGGGAGTTATCGGGTATCAAAGTGAATGTTTGTAGGCCATCCCATAGACCTAATAGGAAAGTGCTAGCCAATAACAAGTGAGCAAGTCCTGCAGCTTCCAAAAGGATCGGATGACTGTCGCTATACCACGACTGGAAAATGATCGAAGTTTATCTATCACAACTTAGCGACCAAGGTGGGGCCTAGAAAGGGAGAAACATAGGAAAGTTAATGAGTGATCAAGTCCTGGCTGATTGGATGGTTGTCGCCATACCTCTATGCAAAGGTGCCCAAAGTTTATCTGTCGCGACTTGGCGACCATGGTGGGACCCAGCGAAAAAGAAGAGCATTCTGGGCAGTTAGAGAGGTCATGCTAAGATGTTGGGGTAGATTCCCCGAAACCAATCAGTGAATGCCATGTGGTGAAGCACAAAAGAGAGATCGAGCAGATCGGATGGTCGGATTAGCTTTTCAGTTATCTTCTCGAAGACCGTTAGAAACACCCAGCAAGCGGAGAAAGGCATCGGCTATCGGATGAAGGGATTTTTATTTCTATCCCGATGCCCGATGGAAAAAGTGTGAAAGGTGAACATTGTCATCGATCATCGGAAGTAAATTTTTGAAGACTTCTCGATGACCCGATAGGAAGTGCGGAGCACAGAAAGTCGATGTCGGCCGATGGAAGCCAGGTTCTGAGGCTTCACCGATGACCATTCTAAAATTGTTTTCCAGTTTGTAACCATCTATGTTTCACGATGGATGAAATGTTTAAAAGACCCAATGGGCATTTGTAAAGTGTTGGATGTTGGTTGTTGAAAGGTTGAAGCACTAAAAGAAATACATATAGTCTATTTTCTGGTTTTCTATCATACTATTTATTTTGATTAAGTTTTTCATTACAGTTATGTAATTAAAGTTCCTTTTTGTTGTTCATTTCTATTTTTATCTCACTGTGTAAATATGGCTCTATCTTGAACCTCCACCGTGCGATCCATGTGGTTATTGGAGTTCTTCAAGAAGAGCCAAAAATGTATAGTAGAAGTAGAGTAGTAGTAGGAGGAAACCAGGAAATGGCAATCACCATTTATGCATATTGAACCTAGGCGAGCTTGATGGTAGCCCGGCTAGGTATCAGTAATTGAGGAGATAACTTGCAGGTGAAGGAAATTGTTGTGAACTGGAAATACATCGAGAAGGATACAAGCCTGAAAGTAAGACATTGTGTAACCTTAGGGAAAGGTTTACTAAACCAAACAAGATGGGTGGTTTAGCAAGGAGAGAAAGAATGAGCATGTCCTTCACCCCTACAAGGATATGTTGAGCAAGCTTACTTGGTGAGCTTGAGGAAGGAGAGTTAAGCAAACAAAAGGTAGGGAAGCCCTTAGAAGTCTAGAAGGGTAGACTTGAACCCAGAATGGGATAGAAGCAACCATCGAAGAATTGTAATTGATGGTAAACTAGGTAGCCTCCCTATCATATTGGTATTAGAGTGAGTTTAGACTTGGGAAGAAAGTAGTTGATGACTGATACTGAATCAGTGGGAGACAATAGTCGCAAAATGGTGACTAATGCAAAGTTAGATAAGAAGGTACAAGATCAAGAGGAAGACAATAGACTCATGAGAGAAAGATTAGCACAACTCGAGAGTAAACTAAACACAGTTGAGGATAAAACTGAGAAAGTAACAATCTAGGTCAATGAAGGGAAGGGTAAAGAACCAGTAGAAGAGGATAGGATACTAGAACCAGACCCTGTTCTACTTGAAGAACCTTTCTTGAAAGAAATTAAAGATTTAGGAGGAAAATCTTTAGAAGGAGTGCCACTTTTTCATGGGAAAATGGAGCCTGAAGTAGTTATTGAATGGATTGAAGGAATGGAGAATCACTTTGAGTGTGATGGAATCAGTGAAGCCCAAAAGATGAAGGTAGCTAGGTCTAGATTGAGAGGAGCAGCCTTAACTTGGTGCAAAATTTGTCCAAGAAGAGAGGCAAAAAGAGGGTAAGAACCCCATAGCTACTTGGAAGGGCATGTTATCCAAGGTGAGGGAAACCTATATCCCTGAAGATTATGAGATCTAGTTGCACAAGAGGAGACAAAACTTGAAGCAAAGAGACTTGGATGTGAGCAGCTACACTGAGGAATTTCAGAAGTTGTGTCTGAGATCCAAGGTGGTAGAGGATGAGAGCATCAAGGTAGCCAGATACTTGAATGGCTTGAGATGGAATATTCAAGAGGATTTGAGTTTGTTAAGTCCTAACACCGTGCATAAGTGCTATCAGTTGGCACTAAAGGTGGAGGAAAAGAGAAAAAAGAAGCAAGAACAAAGCAACAGAGGAAGAGGTAGAGGAAAAGATGGTAGAGGCCAAAGAGGCAATTTTAGTGGAAGAGGAATAGATCAAAGGTCCCAAGGAGAGTCCAAACTTATAGAGAAAAAGTGAGGATTCACATAGCAAGAGCAGCTATAGAGGAAGGGAATCATCTAGAAACCCAGGAAGAGTTCGATCTAGTGGACTAGGAAGAGGGTCCTACTTCTCCACCATGAAGTGTTACAATTGCCAAAAGTTGGGTCACCCTGCCTATAGATGTCTAGAGAAATCCTCTTCATCTCAAGGAAGTGAAAGAAGAGTGACATATGCACAAGAAGATGCAGAAAACAGCAAGACACAAGATGTGAGCTTAGCTCCTGAAGATGGAGAAAATTTAATGATGAGAAAAGCCTTTAATAAGGAGTCAATCAAAGAAGAACCAACTCAAAGAAGAGCTTTGTTTAGAATCAAATGCAAGGTCCTTGGTAAGGTTTGTAGAGTGGTGATAGACTCAGGGTCTATTGACAACATTATGTCAGAGGAAGCAGTAAGTAAACTGAAGTTGAAAAGAATTCCGCATAGTAATCCATATAGGGTCACTTGGCTCAACAAGGAGAAGAATGTGGTAGTGAATGAACAAACATGGGTTGAGCTCAGCATAGGTAGTTAGGATAAAGTCTTGTGTGACATCCTGCCTATGGATGCTTGCCATCTACTTCTTGGAAGACCATGGTAGTTTCACAGAAAGGCCATTCACAACAAAGAGGAGAACTCTTATTCTTTTCAAAAGGATGGAGTTACATACCACATTCAATCCCTAATTGATGAAGGAGAGACCACCAAAAATAAAGGCCCAAATGTGTCATTGGTGAGTGAAAAAGAGTTCATTAACACTCTTGAGGAAGGAGGAGTGGGATTTGCTCTTATAGTAAAACCAAGGGAAACAAAGCAAGAAAAGAAGGTTCAAATACCTCATGAAGTGCAACATATGCTAGACAACTTTAAAGCAATCATAAGTGATGGAGCACCAACAACCCTACCACCTATTAGAGCCATCAGCCATCAGATTGATTTTATTCCTGGAGCATCATTACCCAACAAAGCAGCCTATAAGATGACTCCCGAATAGAACAAGGAAGTGGCTAGACAAGTCCAAGAATTGTTGGACCAAGGATTGATAAAGAAGAGTATAAGTCCTTGTGTTGTACCTTCAGTGTTAGCACCCAAGAAAGGAGGAACGTGGAGGCTATGCAAAAATTCAAGATCCATAAATAGAATCACTATCAGGTATAGATTTCCTATCCCAAGAATTGAAGACTTGATGGATTGCTTGGGAGGTGAAAAGTACTTCACTAAGATTGATCTCAAGAGTGGATACCACCAGATCAGAATAAAAGAAGGTAATGAATGGAAAACAGCCTTCAAAACCAATGAAGGACTTTATGAGTGGCTTGTTATGCCATTTGGTCTTAGTAATGCTCCCAGTACATTCATGAGACTCATGAATGAAGTGCTTAAAGATTTTATTGGTAAATGTATTGTTGTATACCTAGATGACATCTTGATTTTCAGTAGAATTAAAGAGGAACATCTAGAGCATCTTAGTATTGTATTGCAAAAATTGTATGATGAGCAACTAACAATAAAATTGGAGAAGTGTGATTTGTAGTTTCATGAGGAGATTTGAAGATGGACACATCAAAGGTGGAAACCATCACAAATTGGCCAACACCAAAGATAGCAAGTATAGTAAGAAGTTTTCATGGTTTGGCACAGTTCTATAGGAAGTTTATCAGAGGATTCAGTGAGATTTGTTCACCCATGTTGGATACCATCAAAGGAGAAGTTAAGACTAAGTTTCAGTGGACCAATGTAGCTAACAAAGGGTTTGAACTTTTGAAACAAAAGGTAGCTAGACAACCAGTACTTATTCTTCCTAGTTTTGACAAGTTGTTCACAATTGAATGCAATGCCAGTAATATAGCAGTTGGTGTTGTTTTGAGTCAAGAGAATAGACCTGTAGCTTTCTTTAGTGAGAATCTCAATGATGCCAAGAAGAAGTATTCATCCTATGATCTCGAGCTGTATGCTCTTGTTCAAGCTCTTAGGAATTGGAGGCACTACTTGTTACCTAAGGAGTTTGTTGTTTACATAGATAATCAAGCTTTAAGTTTTATGAATTCACAAGATAAGTTGAGTCATAGGCATATTAAATGGGTTGAGTATCTACAGTCATATACTTTTTCTATTAAGAATAAGAAAGGACAATGTAATAAAGTAGCAGATGCTTTGAGTAGAAGGCTACTAATAGTGCAAGAAGTACAGATTCAAAGTATTGGAGTTGATTACTTCAAGGATTTGTACCTCAAGGATGAAGATTTTGCAGCCATTTACAAGGTTTGTCAAGAATTTTAGAATCACTTTCATAGTGAATATGTTGACTTTACTTTGCAGAATGGTTAGTTGTTTAAAGGTGGATAGTTGTGTGTTCCCAAAGGATCGATGAGGGAAAATCTGATCCAAGAAAAGCACAATGGATGTTTGAGTGGTCATTTTGGCCTTAATAAGACATTGGAACTTGTTCAAAGGTTCTACTATTGGCCCAGAATGCAGAGGGATGTCAGAAGGTATGTTGAGCAGTGTATGGTTTGTCATAAAGCTAAAGCCACAACTACTAATGTTGGTCTTTATCAGCCATTACCTATTCCTACAAGGACATGGGAATGTGTGAGTATGGATTTTGTGGTTGGCTGTGATAGCATTTTTGTTGTTGTTGATAGATTCAGTAAAATGGCACATTTGTTCCTTGTAAAACTCCTCATGATGCTAGTCACATTGCACACTTATTTTTCAAAGAGGTTATTAGAATCCATGGTTTGCCAGTTAGTATTGTTTCTGATAGAGATGTCAAATTCCTTGGACATTTTTGGAAAACTCTTTGGAAAAGACTGGGAACTAATTTGTCTTTTGGTTCAGCCTATCATCCCCAAATGGATGGTCAAATAGAGGTGGTCAATAGGACACTTGGAAACCTTTTAAGGTGTTTGAGAAAAGAGTATGGACAAAGTTGGGATTAGGTTCTTCACCAGGCAGAGATTGTGTACAATGACAGTGTCAACGGGTCTACTGGGAAGAGTCCTTTTGAGATAGTGTATGGTATGCACCCATGAGGTGTTATGGAATTACGAGACCTTGGTAATCTATCGCACAGAAGTGGTCAAGCTAATGATATTTCTCAATCTATGAAGGAGGATCATGACCAAGTTAGGCAAACTCTCCAAGATTCTTCATAGAAAGTTAAAGCCAAAGCTGATGCCACACTGAGAGATGTGCAATTTTTCAATTGGAGATTTGGTGATGGTACATTTGAATAAGGCTCGACTTCAAAAAGGGATTCCTAGCAAGCTACAAATGAGGAGAATAGGCCCATGTAAATTTTTAGCCAAGTATGGCTCTAATGCCTATAAGATTGATTTCCCATCTGATATTGCTTTGTCTCCCACTTTCAATGTTGCAGTTTTAGTTGTCTACAAGGGACAACTTCCCAAAGAGGATGCACGAGTTTCAGATGTTCAACAGTCACTTGTTGATCTGCCATTACTTTCTTCTTCCATGCCTTAGGCTGAGAAAGTGTTAGATTCTCGCGTTCTCAAGAAGACTAGACAACGGGTCTACATGGAACATTTGGTGAAATGGATGCATAAACCTGATTTTGAAGTGACTTGGGTCCTTGAATCAGACTTTGTGAAGTCGGGAATTGATCTTTCCTTGCTGCCGAGTGTAGTCACTTGACTTCTTTATTTTTGGGGGAGTATGGTGCAGGATCACCTAAGGGTTGAAATGCCCTTGACCAATTTGGACTTTTGAGAACCTCCCGTGGTCATGTAGATATTTGTTTGATTGTTTTCTTTGTAGTTTTTGAGTTTTTCCTTATTGATAAGACCTACCTCGATCAACAAGTCTTATTCCGATGAGGTCGCTCATGTTGGAGTAGTTGTATTGGGTATTGGTGGGAGTTGTTGCATGCTTTATCGATGACCCGATGGGAGTTATTGGGTATCGGAGTGAATGTTTTTAGGCTATCCTACAGACCCAATAGGAAAGTGCTAGTCGATAACAAGTGAGCAAGTCCTACGGCTTCCAAAAGAATCGGATGACTGTCGCTATACCGCAATGGGAAAATGTTCGAAGTTTATCTATCACGATTTGGCGACCAAGGTGGGGCCTAGCAAGGGGGAAACATAGGAAATTTAATGAGTGATCAAGTCCTGGCTCATCGGATGGTTGTCGCCATACCTCTATGCAAAGGTGCCCAAAGTTTATCTATCGCAACTTGGCGATCATGGTGGGACCCAGCGAAAAAGAAGAGCATTTCGGGTGGTTAGAGAGGTCATGCTAACATGTAAGGGTAGAACCCCCAGAACCAATCAGTGAATGCCATGTGGTGAAGCACAAAAGAGAGATCGAGCAGATCGGATGGTTGGATTATCTTTTCGGTTATCTTCCCGAAGACCGTTAGAAACGCCCAGCAAGCGGAGAAAGGCATCGGCTATCAGACGAAGGGATTTTTTTTTGCTATCCCGACGCCCGATGGAAAAAGTGCGAAAGGTGAACATTGTCATCGTTCATCGGAAGTAAATTTTTGAAGACTTCTTGATGACCCGATAGGAAGTGCAGAGCGCAGAAAGTTGACGTCGGTCGATGGAAGCTAGGTTATGAGGCTTCACTGATGATCGTTCTGAAACTATTTTCCAGTTTGTAACCGTCTATGTTTCACGACAGATGAAATGTTTAAAAGACCCAATGGGCATTTGTAAAGTGTTGGATGTTGGTTGTTGAAAGGTTGAATCACTAAAAGAAATGCATACAGTCTGTTTTCTGGTTTTCTATTGTTGTACTATTTATTTTGATTAAGTTTTTCATTACAGTTATGTAATTAAAGTTCCTTTCTGTTGTTCATTTATGTTTTGATCTCACTATGTAAATATGGCTCTGTCTTGAACCTCCACCATGGGATCCATGCGGCTATTGGAGTTCTTCAAGAAGATCCAAAAATGTACAGTAGAAGTAGAGTAGTAGTAGGAGGAAGCCAGGAAATGGCAATTGCCATTTCTGCATACTGAACCTAGGCAAGCTTGATGGTAGTCTGGCTAGGTATCAGTAATTGAGGAGATAACTTGCAGGGGAAGGAAACTGTTGTGAACTAGAAACAGATCCAGAAGGCTACAATCTTGAAAGCAATACATTGTGTAACCTTAGGGAACGGTTTACTAAACCAAACAAGATGGGTGGTTTAGCAAGGAGAGAAATAATGAGTGTGTCCTTCACCCCTACAAGGATATGTTGAGAAAGCTTACTTGATGAGCTTAAGGAAGAAGAGTTAAGAAAACAAAAGGTAGGGAAGCCCTTAGAAGTATAGAAGGGTAGACTTGAACCCAGAATGGGATAGAAGCAACCATCGAAGAATTCTAATTGATGGTAAACTAGGTAGCTTCCCTATCATATGCCCTGTCGAGGTGTGGTAGACAGGCAAAGAGTTTTGGTGTGTTAGCCTTCCCTTCTAAGAGAAACCCCACCCACTTGACGTGTGGTGAGCATGAACTTAGTTTGAAGTAGAAGACCCTATTTGGAGGTCGAAACAAAAACACTGGGAGAAGACACGTGGCATGAAGGTAGAGCCCGATGAGAACAAAAGAGGAGAGCAATTCCAAAATTGCACCCTACTGACACATGGAGGAAAAGGGAAAATTTTTTATAGAAAATTAAGTGCCCGATCAAAACAATGGAGGGGCCCGAACATATGCTAAGGATTTTATCCATGTCTCTAGGCCAATTTGGAGAAGGAGAACGAAGAGACAACAACTGAAGAATGGTGGTCCCTCCTGGACGATAGCCCTGACCTCGCTGATGTATGGGGACCCAAGGATGATCATGATCCCCCTCTGCCTCCCGCTACCACTTCTTTAGCCACTTAGTGGTTTTTCTTATGTTGTTTATTCTTTCGAGCATTGCCCATGGTTTTTTGTTTAATGATTTATCCAAATGTTGCTCATCTAACTCCTGAGGGGTGATCCCATATCCCCCTACTTTTTTGTGTGAATAGTGTACTTTTATTTAAATCTTAATAGAAATGCCTATTCGTCAATTAAAAATATTAAATATGAAAATAATTAAAATTAGTACAGAAAGAATTAATTTGGTGTACGGATTCAAAGTTATTTCATTATAGTTTATATCTACTCTTTTGCACGGAATAAATTTATGCATATCTAAAGATTAAGTTATGCCAAGAATAAATTTTAGTACTTATTTTTTTTAATATGATGTCTTCTAATATTTAATATGATACATATCGTGGAATAAAAATCTCCATTTGATAGCATGTTGACACTGGGTTCAATTTGAACTGTTTGCTTGGAACTATCTATGGGCATACAAGAATATGTCAACTTTTCCTTTAAGTTTCATTTTGCTTGCATAATTGAAGAGGTTATAAGCAAAGGTAATTGTAAGTTTCAATACACAAAATTATTTTGTGTCAAATTTCATAGTACAATAGTTCTTCTCAAGGTGCAAAATATTCATTTCATGAAAGTGAGTTTGAGTTGCATAATAATATTTTACATAAAATATTATGTCAATTTTTTAAAATAAGAAATTATTCTATGATAAACGTTTTAAATGTTTTAACTAATTTCATGTTTTATTAGTACAAATTAGAACTAACAATTATTTGTAAGTATTTATAATATTATAATTAATGGAAGATTCTAGCAAGACCTTGTTCATTCATATCTATGATAAAAATGGGAGTGGATTAGATTGTTAATTGCCATTATTATTTTTCTAACTTTTTCCATGTTCTTGGGATAGTATTTGAGCAACTAGATAGACCTAACCATCATAATTATTCATACTTTTATACTTTATTGTTATAACAATGGTTTTGCTTTGATCATGACAACAATTTGAGTAATTAAAACATGCAATCTATTGTTCATTCATACATCTGGCCATATCCATTTGATAGAAGTATTCTTTTAAAATTTTCAAGTGATACATAAATGCTTGAGTTTGAATTCAAGGCCTCTTAGAGTCAATGAACAAACCAAGACTATCTCCTCATCATTCATGATAGTTACATGGAATTAAATAAATCCTTTTTTCGATCCATGATAGTCACTTGGTTCGATTATGCCTTTATGTTGATAGCAATGTTGCCTTTGAACACTAATTAATATTTTCTCTTTGTTACAATGAAAGTGTTATATCTTTTCAAAATATCTTATGGTCCTAATGGGTTGGTAATAACATTCCCCCTAACATGTGACTTATAATGGATAAATGGTTCTTACAATACTATCTCCTTCTTTAAGGTGCATGAATACTTCACAAATTTGTAAGACACACAAATATACTAAGAGGAGGACCTGAATCTTGCCAATTCAAAATAAGCTTGGATTGTAAATTATGTTTTCTAAAAATATTAAATTCTCTTGGCACCAAAGTTTGTTTTGAGGGTTTTGAATGATTTTTCAATAGTTCAAGTGGGTTTTGGGGATATCCAAGGGTATAGATCAGTTGGGAAGATTTGTAAGACTCTAGAAAGGGTTTCCAACCCTTGCTTGATTCCTTAAGATTCTGCCATACAAAATTTTGAAACCTTGAACAACTTCTTTCTTGGCCTAAATGACTATCCCAGTCTTATCCATGATAAATGCAAGATTTAGAACAAGGAATTTAAACAAACACAAATTAATTGTGGTTACAATATATTAAATAACCATGATTTAAATTATGTCAAAAAGGAGTAGTCATGTTTCTTGGAATGAAAATAACTAATCAAGACATAAACATAGTAAGAATTGATCAATGGTCAAGTATTATGTCCCTTAGAGGAGCTAACAAAAAACTATGATACTTATAGGAAGATACATTTAAACATAGAAATTTCCACACCTAAATAACTAAAAGAAAAAAAAAGAGTCAAATGGTAAAACATGGCTTCTTAAAATAAAACCCAATTATTTATCAATTAGAACAAGAATCCTAATAAACTAAAAGGGTCATTGGTGGAAGTTCTAGAAGAAAAAATGGGGTTTTCATTTTTCATATCAAAATGGGGTGTGTATACAAAGAAAACACATGTGTCTTGAAAAATTATGTTGATAAATTCTTTGATGACATCCTCATCTATAGTAAAACATGGAAAGATTAACAATTCATACAAAAGCATCTAGTGTTGCTAAGAGTTGAGGGAAAAACTCTTTTTTTGAAGGGAATTAAGTTTTTATTCCCCTAATAAATCTTTCTAAGTATATAAGGTTAATAAGTTTTGATATGCTTAACCATGATATTATTATTTATTAGTTTTAGTTATTTTCTTAGGACAACTTAATTAGAATGGAAGGGCATGTACCTACATAGATATGCTTATAAATAATGAAGAAAAAGGCTCTCCTAAAAATAAGGATGATAAGGGCTCTCCTAAACCATTATTAACTTGTAATATTGAATTTATATAATCATATTCCAATTTCTAGAGGTAACTTGCTCAAACTGGTATGTTATTTTATTCCATTTTATGTCTATAACTAAGAAATATCCTAATAGGTGTAAATATTAATAGAATGACCAAAATGTAGAAAATAAAATTCCTAAGCTTAATCTTGGCTAATCCAATACAATGTTAAACATTAGCATAAATCGACCTAGATTTTTTTATTTAATAGATGTTGGAGTGACAATTAAATGATTAAATATATCAATCTTGGAAATTAAATGCAATGGATAATGATTTTTAGCTCTTGGTACAATGAAGAAGGAATGATTTTGACACCATACAAAATTCTACCTATCTTGGGACTAAAAATAGTTCCTCATTGTCTATACTCAAACTTAAAATCATAATAGATTGTCAACTCTATTAAGGGTCAAATTTGTAGATCTAGATCAAATCTATGTGCATGTACATTATATGTGGTGTCATAACATAATTTGGTATAATGTGCACACTTAAATTTTGAATGACTTGATTCTTTGTGCTTTGTTAAAAGCGAATAAATGACATGTTTAGAGACACGTAAGGGAGATCATTGGATCACACAAATTATAATCTCCTAGGTCAAAATCCTTGATATGACCTATTTTATAGTCATAAAAATGATAGAGAACAATAATATCTAGACATGTATATGATCCAAAAGGATTATGTATATTCTAATCCCTTTTAGTGTACCAATTAAGTTATTCTTAGAATGTAATATGAATGAAGCTTAAATATGTGTGAGAGGATCATAAATGAATCACATTGAACACCTTTAAATATAGGCATGCATAGAAATAAATCATGTCAAACATGTACCAAGTTGGTTCATGGTGAGAAAGAAATGAATGAGAGTCAATCAAAACTTGAATTTAAGTTATAAAATTTTGGGGGTTAAAGCCATGAGTATAGGATGAATTTCTTTTTCATGATGTTGACCCAAGACATGCAAAAAATAATATTTTATGCATAGAGTGAATTCCTACTTATAAGGGACACTAATATGTATAATAAATGTTAGATATGTAGAAATATGTGTGGATGTGGATAAGATGGAGTCAATTGTGTGAGAATATGTGTGAATGGGGATGGGTAGCAACATGAATGAAAGAACCCGACTTTGAATATGAGTACATCATTTTTTAGTATGTAATTATGTTAAGCCCTTCCATATAAAAGGGTGCAAAAATAAATGGGATTTGGCATGTAAATAAAAACTTTACCATCACACACTTTTCTTCTCTATTCTAATGCTCGTTGACTTGTTTATCCTAGATGCAATGACTAGAGTACAAGCGTTGTGATTATGCCTAAATTTTAGCAACTAACCCTTTCCAATTAGTTAAATTACTTGTTGACTTTAGCACACAATGTTATATTTTCATTCTAAGGTGAAAGGAATAATTGTAATATTTTTTTAGGAATTGATTTCTTATCCCTCTTGATTTCTCACCACACTATTGCATTTGAGATAAATGACTAGCATCATCTACATCATTAGCAAAAAATTGTAAGCAATATTGCATGGTTGCTTAGAATATCTTCCATTGTTGTTCAAACTATTAAGTAAACCCAAGGGATTTGATTAAGGTGAAATCATTTGCACAACAAATTCCAACTTTATGTAGATACCAATTAAATTGAAAACAACAAATCAAATATCTAAGACAAGTAGGTTACATGAGACCAAGACTACATAGATTGAATCCACAAACAAACATTGAATCTATTGACTGGAGGTTGAATATGTAAATGTAAAATATTATTCCCACAATAGAAAACTAAACCAAAACAAACAAATGAATCATTGTACAATTTTTCATATCTTCACAATCTCAAATATAATAATAAAATACTAAATCCATAACAAACAAACAAAAACTCCATATTATATATAAGCCTAAATTATTAATCTTCTTTTATTATTTAAAAAACTATTATTCTAAAGTAGTTTAATCTAGTTATTGATTTATTATTATTTTAAATTAAATTTTTTTTTAAAGAACATGTATTTCTTTGTTTCTTTTCACGTCTACGCTAGTGCACTTATGAATTGGATTCCCTAAGGTAGATTAATTTTTCCTATACTCTGTCGTGCTCACTAGAAACCAATGAAATAGGGGAGTGACAAGTGACAAGTGACAAGTGTAAATACATCCCATAAATCTTGCCTAAAGTAGCTCAAAAGTCGCTTTCACAAAACTGCCAGCAATCATTTGAAAGAAAAGGCAATGAATTCAATCGGGAATCCGTGCGATGAACAGGAACAAGATTCCAAGTCCTCCACAAAATCTTCATCAATAAAATCACAGGAAAACACTTGCAGCCGCCTATCGCCATACCCTCTGCAGAAAGCCTGCGAATGAAACAATCGCGCATACCCTCTGATCCGATTTGTCACGGGTTCTCCACTCTGTAAAAATAATACCTTGAATCCACAGGCACCTGAGCCGCCAAATACTCCATATTACTCTCAAATTTGGTCGCCGGAGGATCCGTATCAATCCAATTATCCCTCAGAAATCCGGAGCTCCACAAAGGGAAAACAGCAGGGGAAGATGATGATGAGGGTTTCCATACACAAATAACTCGCTTGGGCATCAATTCGCCCAGAGTTTTCCGACCCCATGCTGTTTTTTTTTTTGGTTTTTTTTTTTGCCTCCGCCGGGGTGATCATAACTTTTTAAGAGAATGGGTGCCCCAAACCTACTACGCGCCATTATTATTGCTATTTCTTTTTAATTTTGATTTGGTTTAATGGAATAATAATACATGGAGCATTAATGTGCACTCTGGAGGCTTCCATAGTACTGTTCCATCCATTAGACAGGAATTTGTAGAAGCTCCCAGCCTCCAGCTTGTCCTCCTCGGTGTCAGCATGGCGTTCCCTCAACAGAAAGAGGGTGAGTGCGGAGCTGTGAAATTTGTCAGTGGAGCATTAAAGTTGGTTTTTAAATATTTTAAGGAATTTTTTAACTGAAATCATTGTAGCTTAACAATTTGTTCTTATCTTTACATTATATTTGCCCTTGGTTTGCAAGAGCACTTATTTGCCCTTGAGCGCTTTTGCAATATTGTGGGAATGCAAGTTAATGTCAGCAAGACGAAAATCATGGTTTTCTCAAGTAGAAGGAAACAAGAACAACATAAGTTTTACTTTGAAGGTAGCATTCTTGAAGAAGTTGCAGATTACAAATACCTTGGAATTGATTTCAACAAGAGTCTTAGTTGGGAAGGTTGCAGGAAGAAGAGAACTCTAGGCGGCTGGAGGGCACTCTATGCACTTCAAAATAGATGCAGAGAGGCTGAGCTTTGGGATTGGAAAACCATCCAAACACTTTTTAGGCTTTTGGTGTTGTCGGTTATTCTATATGGTTGTGAAGTTTGGGCCAACAGTACCTTAGATTCTCAATGGAAGCAAATTGAGAGAATTCAAAAACGTTTGATCATAAGCAAGTTCAAAATTAAAAGCACAGTCCCATATGATATCATGTTAAGTGAAACAGATGCTGCCCCTATTGAGGCAGCTGCTATGGTGCGTCTCATTAGCTATTTAAAAAGAACCGAGCAAATGGGAGAAGATAGATGGCCTAAGGTTGTCGTCAACGACACTTTGTGCAAAAGGAAGAAGACGTGGATGAAACAAAACATCAAATGGTTGAAAAAATGGGATATTTATTTGAACTCATGCCCCACAAACAGCAAGGAGATAAAGGTCTTTGTCCTGGAAAAGTTTTACAAGAAAAATTGGAGTATTGGGTTAGGAAGGAAGAAACAATACTATATTAATGAGTTCAACCCCAATTATGATCATCTTCAAAAAGTCTATATAGGGGCTAATATATCATGGAAGGCTAAAATTCTAATCGCACAACTTAGAACCAACTCTCACCAACTTCGGTGTGAGATCGGGCGGTGGAAAAGGCCAAAAGAGATTTGGGAAGAAAGAGTTTGCCCGTTTTGCGTAAGCAGGAGCGTGGAAACTGAAAAACATTTTATCTTGGAGTGTGAAGCACTTAAAGTTAGCCAGGAGAAGTTTGCCAATTTCCTAACTGCCAGCACATGGTATAACCTGTTCAGCGAGGAGCATATCGTGAAGATGGATGCTCTCATCATCTGCCTGAATAAGCAGAGATCAGACCTTAAAAAACTGATTCAGCTTGATCAGATTGTCCCATAGGCTATTCTTAGCCTCGTGGACGTTAAAATTCTTTCTTCTTCTTCTTTAAAAGTTTTAATTTTTTTGTTACTTTACATATTAATAGTTTAATTAAATTATATATGTTTTTGGATTTTTTAGTGATTAAATTTGTTATTGGCTTTTGAAATCAAACATTAAATAATGTATTATCTTCAATGTTATATTATTAAATTTGAGATTTAAATAAATATATACTTTATTATAAAACCATATTAGGTATATTATTGGTAATATAGATATTAAATATTATTATAAACACACCGGTGGAGATTACAGATCTCCACTTAGACCTGATAAGCATAGTGTTTTTCCGAGTGCACTTTTATATGTAAGGTGGAGTCAATCCCTCTGTGGAATGTAAGGCCCCAATAATATACCTATTAAATATTATTATAAAATATAGAAATTTTAAATAATTTTATGTGTTATAATTATAAATATCAAATAGTAATTATTAGTATTATAATTAATCAAATATGTTAGGAAAACCTAACATAATATTTTATATTTCTTAGAAAATATAAATAATTTGACACTTATCATATAGATAGAATATTATAAATAATACATTTTAAGTTAAAAACTAATAAATATCTTGTCTTGTAAAAAATAAATAAATTAAAAATTCATGTTAGACACATGTAACTTATATATTGAGTTAAAAAATAATTAATAATATTTCGTCTTGACAAAGGCTCTAATAAGAATTGAAATATTTCAACCAATAACATTTCATTATATATAATCAATTAAAGTCTATTAGAAATAACTACTCAATGTAAAAATAACATAATTAATTTTTGATAAGTTTGTTTGGGCTATGAACCCCTCAGGGTCCTTCAGTGTAAAGTCGGCCTATAATCTCATGTCCACTCCTGTGAATGACTGCTACAGCTGGAAAGAAGTTTGGAATTCTCAGCTTATCCCTAAAATAAACTTTTTTCTTGTAGACGGATCTACATGGGAAGATCCTAACTATTGATAACCTTAAAAGGAGAGGCTTCATGTTAGCCAATCAGTGTGTTCTGTGTAATTGTGTTGAGGAAAGCATAAATCGTCTATTTATCCATTGCCCCTTCGCTTCTATGGTCTGGCACAAAGTTTTACAAAAATTCAACATTGTGTGGACCTTCCTGGAAAACTTGCAGCAGTTTATCAGCAACTTGAAGTGTCCCTTAGCTCACCCTCCGATTAGACAGTTTTGGAAACTCATCCCTCCTCATATCTATTGGCATATATGGAAGGAAAGGAACAACCGGATATTCCGTGAGACTAATAACTCTGTTGACATGGTAGTTGGCATAATAGAAAAGCTCCTCAAGGAGAACGCTTTGGTCTGCAAATGGAAAAAACCACAATCTACCCCTCTGGTGATGGATTGCAATTGGATTAGGACATGGAATCTACCTGACAACTTCCTCCGATATGACAACTCTAAAAGAATGGAGAGGCTTAACACTAGATGGTTGGCCACGTCCCCCTCATGCCTCAAACTTAACTTTGATGGTGCTACTCGCAGTGGAGTTGCGGTGGGAGGTGGAATTATAAGGGATAGCTTGGGCAACCTGATTCTAACCTATGCGAGGAATTTTGTCTTTGCCTCGAGTAACATGGCTCAAGCCCTAGCGCTCTTCTGAGGGCTTAAATTGGCTCTCAATATTAATGCTAAAAGACTGATCATTGAAGGGGATTCTAAGCTGATTATTGAGGCGACTAAAGGTGTTTCAAGGATTAGCTAGATGATTAGCAACATACTAAAGGACATATGGTCTATGATAGTTTGGATTGAGGAATTTTAAATTCAACACATTTAGAGAGAGGGAAATTCAGTGGCAGACTCTCTAGCTGCGGCGGGCCTTGAGATGAAAGGTAAGAGGTGCCGAAGACACCTGGATTCACTTTCTGACAGACATAAATCCCTCATAGGGAGAGACCAAAATTTCACTACTAACCAATGATTTGCTATGTCTTTTTTGATGGGTGGACATTTTGGCCCTTCTACGATGTCATGTGGCAAGAGGGAAATTCAAATTTGAATTGGGCGGGCTATGCCAAGGTGGCTTTCGGTGGTCCCCATTTTTTCCACCGCACTGGTCCGGCAATGACATGTCCGACCACCGATAATTGTGTTACCGAAGGATTGTAGCTTCAACTTTTAATCATTAACTTGATAGACCATAGCAAGTACAACACTTATTGCTATAACTCAAACTTAAGATTTCTCCATAATATCTTTGCAAGTTGGCATACGAGTTAAGAGGTGTCCTTTCGCATGCCTTGAGAAACACTATAAAAGATAATTATTGCATCTCTCACCTCACTTTGGCTAAATTTTTGTCGATCATTCTGTGTGGTGGAAAAAGCGAGACTAGGTTAACATGTCCTAATCCTACCTTTTGACACACATTGCGGAATACGAAAGAGCCTAGAGGTATCACACAATTGGCTACTTCTTTTTGTGGAAGAGAGAGCCATGGGCTACCTATTAGGATTTCTATTCCTTTGTTGTAATTGAAAGATAAAATGATGCAAGTTCAATCCCTAACCCCAAAGTGCAAGTATGAACTAATAACAAGATTGCAGAATTGAACTTAACCTATGGAAAGCTATAAACACAAGGATAAGACAAGAATGCAAATGCGTACCCGGAGTCAAAATCTGAGTGGAAATGTTCGGGACGGGGGCGCGGGCGCCACTGTCCTGATTCTGTTCCTGAAACTGCACCTGAAACTGTTGTTTTGCAACCTGGAAAACTGTCTGAACTGCCAAAAACTTGTTCTCTGATAGGGGGACCAGGGTGCCCAGCGCTCCTGTCCCAGGGACCAGGGCGCCTAGCGCCCCTGTCCTGGCAGGACCAGGGCGCCCCACGCCCCTGTCCTGGTCTTTTGCTCTGAAACTTGGTGTATGGTTCGGTCTCCGTCTGCTTCTTCCGGATCTGCAACTTGCGGCGTCATCTGAATCCTGAAATCTGCACTTATATCTGAAAAGGTGTTTTGGGCGGCTATATAGGGTTTTGCCTTAATCAAACCCCCGCTTCGGTGATCTCCACCTCCACGAATAGCCAAGTTGTATTGTAAAAGTAGTGTGTGTGCAAACCTTGTGTGTGTGCAAGATCTAAAATGCAAGTAAGCAAACTAGAGCAACCTAGAAAGTAAACCCTAATTGCTTGTAAATGACAATGTAAATGCTCCAAATCAAGATGCAAAGTGATCTAAAGCATGAATGCAAGTGATATAATGAGGCTTATGCAAAGACATGAAAACAACATGAAATCATAACCAACCCCAAGGGAGGGGTACAAGCCAATCTTCAGTCGGTGATCCCTTATTGCTCTTCAATGCCTTCGAAGCCCTAAGTGGATGAATGAATTTGATGAATGCTTGGTGGTGAATGTTGAGTGTTGCTGAAGTCTTCAAAGATCTGCTCTTTCGCTACATATGAGGTTCCTGAAAACAAAATTCGGATCCTTTCAAATGAAGGAAGAGAGCTCTTATGTAGGAAACCCTGGGTCTTAATTCCAACTTTTGGCCGACCTAGAGATCGAATCTCCCGCCAATTTCTTGGGGTTAAGCTTTATTTTATGATTGGATCGCGCTCCTAAAATTTCGGGAAAAATGTTCGGGACCGTGTGCACTCCGGGCGCCACAGTCCTGACAACTTTTCACCAAATTTTTAGGGTCGTCGGATATGATGATTTTAGAGCGAAACCCAAAGTTACAGGTGATTTCGAGATGTTTTGACCCCCAAAATCAAGCCCCCAAGCTCAGAATAGGGCCTAATTAGGGTTTTTGATTAAGTGATGTATTGGAGAAATAAAATGAAAGGGGCACACTTTAATGAGAGGGCCCGACTTTATGATGTGGAAGATGATGAAATAGGACCTTTAGACCTAATTAATTTGATTAATTAAGTGCTAAAGGGGAAATGCAATGCAAAATGCAAACTGTGCCAAGGCGGGTGCTAAACTAGGTGTGAAATTGTACTACTCTAGCAAGTGCGTACAATTTATGACGCTACATTTAGCCCCCACTTTAGCAGTCATATGAGTACTACGTGCATATGCAAGCTAAAGTACAGGAAAGTAAACATTATTTGAAAAAGGATATATCCATAAGTCCGTCGAACGAAGCCCCCAGCGGTATCTGCAGTACATAGTTAGGAACCGCACCCTAAAAAACACACGTTAGATCACAAAAATCACCTAATGCTTACTAACGAAAGTGATGAAATTTGCGAGTAGCTATATGCCCCCCCTGTTTTAGCTTGCTTATTAGGGAGGTGAAACAGGGTAGCATGTTTACTTACAACAAATTGTGTGAACGATTATTGATGAGAGATATTCACTAAAAAGACTTCATCAGAGCACATTTTGGAACATCCAGGGAGTAAGGGAACGAAAATACGATTCCTACGCAACAAACAGTTCGAAAATCGCATCTCCCAAACTCAAGTTATGATGAAATGAGTGATAGAGGAAAATTAGGGTTTTGAAAGTAAAGGTAAAGGAATGAAAGTATATACCTTGAAAGTGACTATTGCATTTGTCACTTTGTCGGTTTCTGATTATTGTTCATTACAGCGGAGCTCACATAGCCATCATCATGCCTTCACGATGACCAGAGCGTCCCACGAGGATTGAGATCATGCGACAGGCCGTGATCGACGACGAGCCACTAGACGAGGTGAGTTGACTAAACTTTGACTTTGACTTTCTGCATTTCTGTTGACTCTGATATTCTGTGATCGAATGTGGGCCCTGGAATCTGACCCTGGGCCCCACCCAGGGTGCCATGGTCCCATCAGGGCGCCATGGTCCCTGTGGGGCGCCATGGTCCCTTCAAGGCGCCATGGTCCCTGTGGGGCACCATGGTCCCTGAAGGGCGCCATGGTCCCCTCAGGGTGCCATGGTCCCAATCAAGACTTGGCAAGGGTTAGCTTTCGATGTTTGTCAGTTTGTGTATTTGGCATAGATGATTTTGATGATTGATTACTGATTACACTGATGTTTTTGTATTGCAGGGTCTCCCATACATGAGAGAGCACACGGCGGGGCAGATTCTTCACAGTTTGCGAGATCAGATTCCCCGACTGACTCAGGCAGAGAGACACATTATCTATAGTAGGTTTGTGGTCTATGATTCTTATGCCGGCCATTCGATTTCATCCTGTGATGCTGATGGCACTCATGGAGCGATGGGATCCTGACACGTGCGCATTCCATCTTCCAGTAGGGGAGATGACAGTGACACTTGAGGATGTGTACCACATACTCTGCCTACCGATCAGAGGAGCTACCGTGACATATGCGACCGATCGGTCAGTAGAGGATCATCAGAGGGAGCAGGTATACTGCATCGGGAGAGTCATGTCGAGTGAGACGAGAGGTCGCATCATGGTCAGTTGGCTCTTACATCCTATAGGAGATGTGCCCCTCATGAGATGTCTTATGATTGCCATCATTGCACTAGCTGTCTGCCCTAACGGGCGAGGTACGCACATGCATGGGGGTCTCACATGGTGCATCAGGGCTATGGAGAGACATAAGAGAGTATACGCCTGGGGTCAGAGTATGTTTTCGGACAGGGTTGCAGCTTGATGACATGCACACTTCTGTAGGTGTGGATATTTGAGCACTTTACATGCACCAGGCCTGTCGGCTATCCGATGAGTGCGGCTAGCGAGCGACCTAGGGTATTTGCTTATCCACTTACCAGCGAGTGGAGATTTGGCGATGTACTGTATTGGAGAGTGATGGTTGATAGGTTGACAGCTGAGGTGACTGTATGGAGGCCATATCTGCGGATGCACAGATGGGATGGGATGGAGAGACAGCTAGCATGCTTATAGAGGAACCACCTACTGAGAGGACGATATCCACATATCATAGTCCCATTCTACTTTGACCGAGTACGGAGGCAGTTTGGGCTAGAGCAGTGTGTTCCAGCCGATGTACCCATCTACACTCGGCACTCACAAGTCCTTCCTAGACCCAGAGCAGTAGCGAGAACGACGATAGATGATATTGAGATCACAGATATAGAGGGGTCCGACCAAGATGTGGTCACTGATTATGCCGCAGATCCCGGAGCACAGCGCAGGTATCTTTCCTGGTTTGTGAGGACATATCCGGGGCCTATCTTTCCACCAGATCACCCGACAGGCCATCCAGGTCCATGGAGACATGGAGACTGAGATGAGGATCAGGGATCCCGATCGGAGGAGCCAGAGGAGGGAGAGGGTCATGAGGAGGCAGGAGGTCCTGATCCGCCCATAGGAGATCAACCTAGTGCCGAGGAGGAGGAGGAAGGAGAGGAGGATGACATAGATAGAGATGATGATGAGGAGGACGAGGATGCGGATGAGGACGAGGATGACAAGGAGGAGGAGGATAGAGATGATGAGGAAGAGTCAGATGCAGCTCCTCACCATTCAGGAGATGATACCATAGCCTTAGATCCTCCCGTTATTCCCCAAAAGGGGGAACACAAGGCGATACGGAGACCTGTACCTATCACGCATAGATCATTCAAGCGTGGGGAGCCTAGTAGTTCCCAGTCACAGATGCTACCATATCACGATCCCTACTGGCGTGAGGGAGATCCAGGTATAGTAGGTTTATATTGATTGATTAATGTTTTGATGATATCAAATGGTACTAACACAAAATCTGTTCTACTGCTACAGCTAATGTGCAGGAGTGGTGTTCCTTGATCCAGCAAGCAGTGACAGATATTTCCACGACGGCGCAGATCCCTAGTTCCTCACAGGTTGCTTATAGACCTCAAGGGAACGTGGGTCGGCATGATGATTTGTTTTCCCCATTTTGAGTACAGGTGGAAATATGGAGGGAGAGAGAGCGAGCACTATCAGAGGACCTTCAACGGGCACAGCGTGATCTAGCAGTAGCTCAGGCCGAGGCCACTTCGTATCGCGTGATCCTTATGGATAGGGATCGTAGGAGTTCCTCTCGGAGTCACTCACGATCTATATCACGTTATACGCCTATGGGCCCACCCTCACAGCCAGATCAGGAGGGAGCATCTAGTCGTCACTCTCCAGCCACTAGCCCTAGGGATAGGAGATGATCTTATGATGTAGGGTAGGTCACATTTTGGATGTATAGTGACCTACTTTTGTATACGATCCACATATATATATATATATACATGTTTCTCTTTGTCTCAAACGTGTTATCTTTAATGCCTAAAATGTTGTGTATTTTGATTAAAGTTAATACATTTGGTAGATGTACATGTGTGTTCTAAATCATTTAATCAAGTACTACATTGATGATAGAGAAGAAATATGTGTTAAGCCTAAGAATCATATAAGTAACATGATACAATTCTACTTAACACATAAAGACATTGTATAATATGCCAGCATAATAAAAATGTAAATCTTTTGCAATTTACATAAATGAATTCAAGACAAACCAAGAAACATGCTTGTTAGGAATGAAGCAATATAGATTAAACAAAACATCATTTAATTCTATTTGCTCTAACAAAGATATACTAACATATTATCCAATTTTGAAGAAGTGATAAAAAGATAAGGAATGAGGAATTAAGCATAGTATCTGCGCAAGTGCATAGCATTTATAGGTTCTTTAAGAGGCATACCGTCTACACATGCTATTTTGTAAGCACCTGATCCATAATCTTCAATGACGATATACGGTCCAAGCCAATTAGGACTAAATTTTCCCTTTTCTTCAGGTAAGGCATTCACATTGCGCTGAGTCTCATAGAGAACTAAGTCACCTATTGAGAAGGAATGTTGAATAACCTTATCATTATAACTTCGTTGTAGAGTTTTGTCATACGCTTGAATATGCTCAAGAGCATCTATACGTTGTTCATCAAGCATCTCAAGTTGTTGCAGTCTTTGTTCTCTATAAGAGTCATCATCTACTATACCTTTGAGAGAAACTCTAAGTGATGGAATCTCTAATTCTAAAGGCATAATAGCATCAGCACCATAAACAAGATTATAAGGGGTGGTTCCTGTAGAAATTCGTACACTCGTTCGGTAGGCCCAAAGAGCATAGAGTAGCTGAGTATTCCAATCCTTACCATGCTTATTTACGGTTTTGCGAAGAATTTGTTCAATTATCTTATTGGATGATTCGGCTTGACCATTTGATTGAGGATAATATGGTGTAGAAAATCGATGTTTGATATGATACTTCTCGAGGAATTTCTTCACGTCCTTGTTCTTAAACAATGTCCCATTATCTAAGATTATAGTGGAAGGTATCCCAAATTGAGAAATAATGTTTTCTAGAAGAAATCGACAAATCACTTCAGCAATAGTAGAGCGAAGAGGAACATCTCTACCCACTTTGTAAAGTAATCTGTTGCGGTTATAATGAAAGTATGTCCTTGAGATGAAGGAGGAGAGATTTTACCGATGAGATCCAACCCCCATGCAAAGAAAGGCCAAGAGACTACCTGAGAACGGAGTTCTTGGGCAGGAGCATGAATTAGATTATTGTGTTGTTGACATTGATGACATTTCTTAACAAATGAAAAAGAATCCTGCTGCATAGTTTGCCAATAATATCCCATACGAAGCAACCTTTGAACCAAGGATTTGCCTCCAAAATGCCCCCCACAAGCACCTGAATGCGCCTCTTCAAGAGCAATAGGGATTTCCGATTTGTTAAGACAGCGAAGGAGAAGACCGTTATAACCCCTTCGGTAAAGAACATTAGAAAGAATGATATATCTAGCAGACAACTTGTGAACTCTAACCCTGGTGTTCCTATTGGAGGAATCAGGAAAGGTACCATCGGTTAAGTATCTTACGATATGTGAATACCATTCATCTGAGTCTATAAAGTTGCAACATGTCACCAAGCTAGAATCATCTACAATAGCTGGTGAAATAAGGTTGTGAATAACGAATTTAAGATCAACCACGGGGTCCTCTAAAGATACAAGAGAAGCCACACATGCCATTGCATCCGCATGTCGATTATATTTTCAAGGAACAGGTTCCATGGTGTAAGAATCAAATTTTTGTAACAAAGAGATAGCAAGGTCTTTATATTGTGATAATTTGTCTTGTTTTGCTTGATACAGTCCTGTTACTTGTCTTATAATTAGTTGAGAATCTCCAAAAATATGTATGTGTTTTATATTCAAAGCCAAGGCTGCCTTTATTCCTGCTATAAGAGCCTCATACTCAGCAATGTTATTGGTACATAGGAAATTGAGATGATAAGATAAGGGAATGGACTTCTTTGTAGGAGAAATCAGAACAACACCTGCCCCCGATCCCGTACGACACTTAGAGCCATCAAAGTATAACTCCCAAGTTTCATCTTTCTCTATACAAAGAATGAAGTCGTCAAGAAAAGACTCAGGGTTAGGGAAGGAGAAAGGTGAAGGGGCCTCAACTAAGTTATCGGTCAACGCTTGCCCTTTAATTGCTCTTTGTGAAACAAATTTAAGGTCAAATTCAGTTAACATCATAACCCACTTAGCTAGGCGCCCTGATAAATCAGTTTTAGAGAAAAGATGCTTCAAAGGGTCAAACTTTACCATGACGTGGACTTCTGAATTTAGAAGATAATGTCTCAATTTCTGAGTCGCAAACACCAAGGCCAAGCATTGTCTTTCTATCGTAGAATATCGGGTCTCATAATCGAGTAAGGTACGACTTATATAATAAACCGGACACTCCTTACCATCTTTATCATGTTGTGCCAATAATGCTGCGAGAGCATGAGAGGAAGCAGCTGTATATAAAAGAAAGGGTTTAGAAGGTTCGGCGGGTTGAAGGATAGGAGGACTAGCCAAATACACTTTTAAATCTTCAAATGCTTGCTGACAATCTTTGTTCCATTGAAAGGTGATATTCTTTTTGAGAAGTTGAGTAAAAGGAAAAGTACGATCCGCAAGTTGAGATACGAACCTACGAATAGCTTGAATCTTTCCTTGTAAGCTTTTGAGTTGAGACACATTTCTAGGAGGTGGCATGTTGACAATAGCATCTATTTTCTTAGTATCCACCTCAATCCCACGATGCGAAACTATGAATCCTAATAGTTTTCCACTATCCACACCAAAGACACATTTTCGGGGATTCAAGCGCATGTGATATTTACGAATTCTTTCGAAGATTTGACGAAGGATCTTAATATGATCTATACGGAGAATGGATTTGGCTAAAATATCATCAACATAATCTTCTAAAATCTTATGCATGTAATCATGAAAGATAAGGGTCATCGCTCGTTGATAAGTTGCGCCGGTGTTTTTAAGTCCGAAAGGCATCATTACCCAACAAAACGTACCCCAAGGAGTGGTGAAAACAGTTTTGAATTGATCTTGAGGATTAATGAAAATTTGATTGTATCCTGAAAAACCATCCATGAAGGATAACAAAGCATGTCCTGTTGTAGAATCAACTATCATGTCAATGTTTGGGAGGGGAAAATCATCTTTCAAAGAAGCTTTATTTAAATCTCGAAAGTCAGTACACATTCTTATTTTATTATCTGATTTAGCCACAGTGACAATATTTGAAATCCATGGGGAATAATCAATAGGGCGGATAAATCCAGCCTCCAATAATTTTTCAATCTCAGCCTTAACAAGCAAAGCTACCTTAGGATTCATTTTTTGAATCTTTTGTTTCACAGGCTTAGCATCGGGAACTAAGACAATATTATGAGTAACACTCTTAGGATCTATACCAGGCATGTCAGAATATGTCCAAGCAAAGATCTCAGGGAATTCTTGCAATAAATCTCCATATTGTTTTTGTTCTTCTTCATCCAAACATTTTCCAATTCTAATAGCTTTTTCTTCATTGCAAGGATCCATCTTAACATCAATGGTGTCACTTATAAGAAGATTACTTTGTTGAGGAGTATCCTTTAACTGAGGGAATTCTTTCACAATCTCATCGTTATCAGTCTCTTTTCCAAAATAGGCTTCAGTGTTCAAACAATAAGGAAATCCCCTATTGTGATGATAACGAGGAAGAGTATCATATGCTCCTAAAAACTCAGCTAAAGCATCATCGGTAGGAAAAACATCCAAAGCATAGGCACACGAAGGATCAATATACTCAGGGTGTCTCATTGGTAGAGATGTAGAAATAACATTAACACTAATGCATGGTCTTTTAGAAGCTTTAGTGCGCTTGTAGGGATTATAACCAAGTCCGAAGATCATATCATAAAGATTATTCTCTAGAGGAACTTTTATTCCTTGTTCATGAGCGCCACAGCCATTTCCATGATACCCATGCTTAGCTAGAATATGAAAACCACGACCATAACGATCAGCCATTTCAGAAAGAGAAGGTGGTTTCTCATAAGACAAAGAATCAAACTCTTCAGAATTAGAGGTGTGAGGAGAAGAAGTTTGAGAAGGGGACACGAAATTATTGCTCATAGGTTCAGGTAAGATTGATTGATTTTTAGCTTCTTCCTTCTTTTCAACTTTAAGCTCTCTAGAAGGAACCTTATATTCACCTACAAAGGTGGGATAAAAATCAAGAGATCCCCAATTGTCTTCTACGAGAACCTTCTCAGGATCAAAATCCTTCTTATGTGTAGATTCAAGTCGAGAAGAGTCTTCTTCAGGAGCTCCAGACTTATCCAAAGAATTTTGATAATCAGAGAGCGAGGATTCATCGATAGGTATCTTGTTTAAAGAGTCATCACTAGACGAGGAAGGCTTAGAAGAACCCCCCTTGGAAGTAGATGTTTGTAAACAAGATTGGAAATTAGTATCACCTATCAAGGTATATGTCTTATTGTTATAAATAAATTTAACTTGTCTATGCAGTGTAGAGGGGACAACTTGCATACTATGAATCCAAGGTCTCCCTAATAGCAAGTTGTATGTTAGATTTCCCGACATAACATGGATAGGAGTAGGCAAAGTAACAGGCCCCACTGTGAGGGGTAAGGTGATAATACCTAATGAAGTCTTAGCCACATTGTCAAAGCCTCGAATAGGACGAGAGTCAGGCTCAATAAGGGATGTATCCACATTCATCTTATGCAATAGATTAATGCTACACACATTAAGGCCAGAGCCATTATCTACCAGTGTTCATCTTATAGCAGTATCATTCATGATAACCACAATCATCAAGGGATCATATTGATGTTGAATTTCACTAGTAGGCAACTCGTCTTGAGTAAACACAATTTGAGCTTTAGGATTCATCACAGAGTTAACCAAAGACACTATATTACTAGATGTATTTGGTGGAGGGACATTCAAATCTTTCAAGGCATCTTGTAACATTCCGTGATGAGCGGAAGAAGTTTGAATCAAATCCCAAAGGGATATCTTAGCAGGGGTAGCTTTAAGTTGTTCTATGAGATCATATTCCTTGCCAAGAACTTGTGAAATACGCGGAGCTTGCGGAAGAATTGGTTGAGGATTAGGAAGAGAAACTGGAGTAACAGGAGGAGGATTAGGCTGCCTATTATTTCTAGTATGATAAGTATGGGCAACCGCATGATAACTCTCTCTAGTTAATCGCTTGGCATAACCATAAGGACTTATAGGTTTTCTTCCTTGCACAGTGATGATAGGTTTATTTGGAGTAAGAAAGGAATCATGCCCCCCTTGGACAGTAAGGAGAGGTGATTTAGGAACTTGAAAGGTGGGAGAAGGACAAGCACCTTGGACTTCAAAGAGAGGCTTATTATGCTCATTCAGGTTTATCATGTTAACTAATTTAGAAGTTTTGTTCTTGTTTAGAGATTTCGATAAAGCCACAAAGTCATCAAGAGCATCATCCAACAAAGCATGATCATATCTATCAAAAGGTTTATCTTTTGATTCAAAAGGAGACATCTCTTCATAGAGGGGATTATTGAAAACAACCATGTTACTAGATTCAGTGGAAGAGTTGATAGGAATGTACCCTTGAGAGGAACCATTCGACTTATCTTTCTCATCACAACGAAATGGCATAGTAACAAGGTTTATGAGTCTTTGGTAAAATGAAGGTTTGGCATCTTTAGGATTCAAAAACTCATCTAAAGCTTCATCTAATTCATCTAGGCTATACTCATAATCGGCATAATTGCATACATCATCATAAACATGAACATCTTGCAAATAAAAATCTGACATTTGGAAATAAAAGTTGCATAGAATTTAAACACACAATACAAAGAAACAAAGAAACACACTCTTTTTTTTCTTCTTTTTTTTTTTTTTTTGAAAATGAAACACACTAAATCTAGATCTAGATCTAACAAATGCAATGCAAGAGAAAGCAATAATTCGATTCACGTCGGGTTCACCAAAATGTGTGGTGGAAAAAGCGAGACTAGGTTAACATGTCCTAATCCTACCTTTTGACACACATTGCAGAATACGAAAGAGCCTAGAGGTATCACACAATTGGCTACTTCTTTTTGTGGAAGAGAGAGCCATGGGCTACCTATTAGGATTTCTATTCCTTTGTTGTAATTGAAAGATAAAATGATGCAAGTTCAATCCCTAACCCCAAAGTGCAAGTATGAACTAATAACAAGATTGCAGAATTGAACTTAAACTATGGAAAGCTATAAACACAAGGACAAGACAAGAATGCAAATGCGTACCCGGAGTCAAAATCTGAGTGGAAATGTTCGGGACAGGGGCGTGGGCGCCACTGTCCTGATTCTGTTCCTGAAACTGCACCTGAAACTGTTGTTTTGCAACTTGGAAAACTGTCTGAACTGCCAAAAACTTGCTGTCTGATAGGGGGACCAAGGCGCCCAACGCTCCTGTCCCAGGGACCAGGGCACCTAGCACCCCTGTCCTGGTAGGACCAGGGTGCCCCATGCCCCTGTCCTAGTCTTTTGCTCTAAAACTTGGTGTATGGTTCGGTCTCCATCTGCTTCTTCCGGATCTGCAACTTGCGGCATCGTCCGAATCCCGAAATCTGCACTTATATCTGAAAAGGTGTTTTGGGCGGCTATATAAGGTTTTTCCTTAGTCAAACCCCCGCTTCGGTGATCTCCACCTCCACGAATAGCCAAGTTGTATTGTAAAAGTAGTGTGTGTGCAGACCTTGTGTGTGTGCAAGATCTAAAATGCAAGTAAGCAAACTAGAGCAACCTAGAAAGTAAACCCTAATTGCTTGCAAATGACAATGTAAATGCTCCAAATCAAGATGCAAAGTGATCTAAAGCATGAATGCAAGTGATATAATGAGGCTTATGCAAAGACATGAAAACAACATGAAATCATACCCAACCCCAAGGGAGGGGTACAAGCCAATCTTCAGTCGGTGATCCCTTATTGCTCTTCAATGCCTTCGAAGCCCTAAGTGGATGAATGAATTTGATGAATGCTTGGTGGTGAATGTTGAGTGTTGCTGAAGTCTTCAAAGATCTACTCTTTCGCTGCATATGAGGTTCCTAAAAACAAAATTCGGATCCTTTCAAATGAAGGAAGAGAGCTCTTATGTAGGAAACCCTAGGTCTTAATTCCAACTTTTAGCCGACCTAGAGATCGAATCTCCCGCCAATTTCTTGGGGTTAAGCTTTATTTTATGATTGGATCGCGCTCCTAAAATTTTGAGAAAAATGTCCGGGACCGTGTGCACTCCGGGCGCCACAGTCCCGACAACTTTTCACCAAATTTTCAGGGCCGTCGGATATGATGATTTTAGAGCAAATCCCGAAGTTACAGGTGATTTCGAGATGTTTTGACCCCCGAAATCAAGCCCCCAAGCTCAGAATAGGGCCTAATTAGGGTTTTTGATTAAGTGATGTATTGGAGGAATAAAATGAAAGGGGCATACTTTAATGAGAGGGCCCGACTTTATGATGTGGAAGATGATGAAATAGGACCTTTAGACCTAATTAATTTGATTAATTAAGTGCTAAAGGGGAAATGCAATGCAAAATGCAAACTGCGCCAAGGTGGGTGCTAAACTAGGTGTAAAATTGTACTGCTCTAGCAAGTGTGTACAATTTATGACGCTACACATTCTTATCTTTCACTCTGGTTTTTCCCTCTGCATAACCATTACCAGTTCTGCACCAATTACCAACTTCGCTTTGGAGGAAGCTGTTATGGGGGGGATCTAGTCCGGGTTGAGCCGAACATTATTGATGACTGCTTCTGCAATGACCCATGTGTTTGGATGTATGTCAAGGAAGGGGGCATTATTCCGTTCATGGAAGTCATGACTGCGTTTGACAAAAACCTCTCCATGCAGTTTTTCAGTAGCTGGAATGACAGTAGAGTTGTTATGGGGGATATTTCGTTCGAAATTAATGAAGACGTCATTGGCCAAGACACAACTCTTTCAACTGAGGGAAGGAAGTGGAAGAAAACCAGCAAGGTCACGGATGAGACCAGTATGAATAGATTCTACAAAAAGGGTGAGGAGCCAGTTAAGATGCATGGGGGTTTCAACAGAGAATGCATACCTTATCCGTGGGACCAGGTGTGTAAAATTATTATGAAATATTTTACCTTTGAGGGAAGATATGGAGTTTTCTATTATTACCACTTTTTGTTGCTCAATCATTTTTGCAACCATGGCACTATTTCCTTTCCGTTCTTTTTACTTCATGCCTTAAAATCCATTGTTAAAGAGGTTCGTCATTGCATGAGTCAGGACAACAATTTCACCATCCTCCATCAGGGTTTAATGTTTCGGCTCTACAATTTCCACAAGGCCCTATGTCTGCCTAAACCCATCTATGTTCAACCCGCTCCCTCACTCCACGGCTCCCCTGTTGGTACTAAAAAAGTAATAAAAAGACCTCGAAAAGGCCTATTACGCCTTGTCAATCCCCTGACCATGCCCCTCACATTTCCCCCAAAATAGGGGAGAAAAAAAAAGCAATCCTTCCACTGCTAATGCTACCTCCAAGAAACCTAGGAAAGAACCTAAGATCCTATTAGTTGAGTCTAAAGCAAAGGACGGTGTGACCCCTCAGAGGTCCAATAGATTTGCTGGTAAACCCCATATGAAACAAATTGTTGTGAGGAAGAACTATGCCAATGAAGGTGGGGAAGATTCTGAGAAGGCAGAAAGTGATAAGGCTAAGTATGATATGGAGGCCACGAAGGGCTCCGAGTCTTCCAAGCTGGATACCAACACCCCTGACTCCGAGACTGTTAAGGATGATAATAAGAACACCTCCCCTTCCTCTGCCACTTCCCCCCGCATAATCAGATCTTTGAGGAGGATGGGAGAAAGTCTGAGGGCAGTCAGACTGTTGTTGAATGTGGAGAGAAGGAGGAGGTGGTGCATTGTGCGGGTTGTAATGCTATCTCTGAGGACCTGAATGGTGTGAAAAAGAAGCTGGACTATCTGGATTCCCATGTTAGCAAAACTGTGAAATTTGCCATTAAAGTCATGCACTCCTCGGCCACTTCAATGTGCCTGTTGCAACAGGAAAAAGTGAAATAGGGTGGGCTGGAAGGTGACACCATGAAGGAACTATTTGAATTCCTCGCTCAAGATTGGACCGAACTTCTGCTCTCCCAGCACATGGGAGCTAGAAAAAATGACTAATGGTTGATTATTTCCTTCTTTGTTATAGTTTTAGTTGCTGGATCGACTGGATCCCTATTAAGTTTAATTTCTTTTTCAGCCATATGAGGCTTGTCAAGACTCTTTCTACTTTCTTTAGTTTTTATAGTCTAAACAATATGCTTATCTCTATGGATAGATGGTTTAAGGTTAGTTTCTTTTTTATTGTCTGTTGCTTAAGTTTCTATATGGACGAGATTGTTATCAATCTTGAGTTATCCTATAGCTGCAATTGGTTTTTATTTTTGATGATTAAGTTAGGGATTGGCTGACTGTCGTTTGGAAGTTGTGTGTGTGTTGGTTATGCTCTCTTTGAGGCTTAATGTGTATTTTGGGTCAACCCCTTGTTTTGGTTGCTTTATTATCAAGAACATAATTAATTTTTTTAGTCTATCTTCAATAATATAAAATATAATAAAAAATGGAAGTCATGCCTTTTTCATTTTATTATCTTTTAAAATGTTCTAAAAATTAAAAAATTAAAGAATTTCATTAACAATAATAAAGATAACATTTTACACCAATAATATTTATAGAAGTAAAATGTCTAGAAAAAATAGTATCATCTACTTGTTTATAATTATTGTAGACACTTAAAAATAATTATTTTAATTATTTTTAATTCCTCACATAATTAATTTATTAATTATGCAAATTCTAAATTCTCCTCAATATTAATTAATTACAATTAATATTGTCACTATAGTCTGTGATTGATTTATTCAATAAATCAACCCTCTTTTTATTCTTCTAAAATTAAATCTTCTCAAATCCTCTTTTTAACTAATTAATTTCAATTAATTGGTTAACCTGCATGGTTCCTACAAATCATCTTCCTAATCCATCATTAACCTAATAATTCTTCTAGAAACTCCCTAAAACTCACTTAGTATTTTTCTTCTAATTTTTAATTCCCTCCACTCATTCTCTCTCCTAGTCAAATCCTCCTACAAATCTTATCGATCATAATCCCACCTAACCTTTCCTCTAATCCCCCTCCTAATGAGTTGCTAGTCGCTAATCATCATGATTAGTCACAAAGTCAACTCCTTGTCCCTTCCATCCAACCACTCTCCTTAAATGCCCTTTTCCTAGGTGAATGTGAGATTTTCAAAATCTCACATTCCTCTAAGCATCTCATCTTCCAAAGAATTTTTAATTCTTCTTATTCCTCCAATCCCCATAATCATCCCTTTTTGAAGAATTTTTAATTCTTCCTCTTCATTCTTCAAGAAATGTCCCATCCCTTGCTCTTCTCAAGGCATATTGGGAAGTCTTCCCAATGTACCTTGAGGAGTGTGGAGACAAGAAATGCCTTTAAGGCATATATCTTGGTCTCCACACCTCCTCTTGGGCCTTGTGCGGGCTCACAAGGAATCCTGACCCTCCATCTTGGGTCAATCCTAGCCCTTCATTTTTCCTCTCCTATAAATTGAGGACTCCATCCCCTCACTTATCATCTCCAAGTTTAGTAAGTTTATGTTGTTAGTTTGAGCCTAAAAAATCACAATTGCATCCTTACCATGCCAAAATCATCCATCATCCATACTTAGTCATATCATCCATCTCATCCCTCAAAGATCCATTTTTATCTATTTGTGCACAATATTGGAGATCCATCCAAATCAAGCATATCTAGGAGCAAATCGATATCATGTTGGAGGCACTTGGGCGCACTTCAACTCCATCCAAGCTCCATCCGAAGGAGAAGGTAAAAAGGTTGTGAGGTATATGCATCTATATTCACGTTTTTCATGTGATTTCTGTAGACACCTAAAATTGTCATGTCTAATTAAATAAATATTTTATTTATTTAATTATCTAAGCTTAATTCTTCTATTAATTAAATAAATCTTTATTTATTTAATTAATTCATTTATCCTCTTCTAGCCTTATTTCTCATTTAAATAAATTTATTTATTTATTTAAATTATCCTTTTCCTAAATTAAATAAATATCTTATTTATTTAATTGATCCCACTTCTTCTATTAATTAAATAAATCTTTATTTATTTAATTAATTCATTAACCTTTTCTACCCATGACACATGTCATTCATCTCTTAATTCATACACTACCTACCCCTTTCATTATTTTATTATTTCTTTTACCTACCCTCTAATCATAGCCGACCTCCTTTTACACCTCTCAATCTTATCCCTCCATTTCTTATTGTGTCTTCTATATAAGGAGATGCCTCCTTCATTATCAAACCCTAATCATTCATCCTAATGAATCATCTTAAGCACTTGACTACACTACGATCCTACTTGCAACCACATTTCCGTTCTTTGTTGAGCTCTTGTGCACATAAAATCTGAGAGCAAATATATCAAACAAGATCATTGGAGATAGGAAGAATGGAGATCCAAACCCTATTGGACATGTGATGGTATAATCTTTGTGATTTCATTTGATTTGCATTATCTTAGGTAATCTTCATATGTTATGGTGGATCTTTGTTGTTGTTAGGTTAGGGTTTTGTGGTTGAATTCATTTAGCCTTTCAATATCGTTATTATTGTTATCCATTTTCACCATATACATTTTGGCATGCCCGGTGGGACTCTTGTCCCTTTTGTATTTAACATTTTTGTTGCAGATCTTGTGTTTTGAAGTTGCAGATCTGACGTTTTCGACAGCATTTTGATATTCCCGCGTCTGCGCACTTTCGGATCGCGTTTTTGATTTTCTGGCACGTCCACGACATCTAGAATCGCATCTGTGTTATTGGCAGTATTTTATTTTGCAGGTTCTGGGAATCGCATTTGTGTCTCTTAAGTCGCGTCTGGGGTGTTTTTAGCCACGTCTGTGTACAGAGGTCACGTCTGCATTCTGGAGCCGTGTCTGTGTCTCACAGAACCGTGTCTGTGACAGGAAGTCGCATCTGTGTTGAGGGTAATCGCGTCTGTGCTCATTGATTTCAAATTTTGAGTTATTGATTTAGTTTTGGGTTTTTGCATTTAGGGTTTCAGATCTAGTTTATTTTGTGCTAACATTTTCAGATCTAGCTAACGAAATTGGTGCAGCTTGTCTTGAAAGCAAAATCGTTTGGTTGAAGGCCCCTATTTTCACAAAGTCCTTTGGATTTAAAATTTACCTAACTTGTGTGCTTGTAGGAAGGGGTGATTATTTGAAACAATCCAAACTACTAATAAATCTTTGTTGCAGGTCCTTGGCAAGGGTTTTTGGATTTTTATTGTGTGCCTTGTTTTCATAGACTAGCAAACACTTCAATTGGTGCACTAAAATTGAATCATTGTCTTTTGTGTCTTGAGCAATAAGCTCTTTTTGTTTAATCTTTAGAGGGCCTGTCTTCCCATGTGGTCATTAGGACTACTAGTGAGAAGAGAACGACCCAAGTGGTAGCGAGGAAAACCCACCTCTTCCGAACCACTATAAATAAGTGTATTCATGGTGAAAACTATGGATAACGTGTGCTGATTAGTTCATACCAACACTATGTCTCCCCATAAACCCGTTTGATCAAATTTATTTGATCAGTTGTAGGGCGTAACCCCTACCGGCTGGGAGCCTTCTGTATTTACAGAGATGAAAGTGCCACATGTATGGCCACACGAGCGGATGCCCTTACTAGCACCTTTTTGTTTTAGAAGCCCAAATTCTTCTAGTTGTTGGGGCAGGAGGTCGGACCTCTGGTAGCGGCCTGCACACATACAGTTCTTAGTAGAGATACAAAGTTCGCCACGGGGATTTTTCATGGGGACTGATGCTTGGTTGACCTGAGAAGTGAGTGCCGAGGGTGGAGCCAGTGAGGTCAAGCATCTAAGTATCCGCTCTGAATAGCGTAGCCTCGGGGGTAAAACCCCATGTGGGATCAACAACTATTGTCTTGGTCAGCCATAAGAATTGTGCTTCACTTATTTTAAACATTCAAAACATTCAAGACCAAACAGCAAAACATTGTGTCTTTTGTGTCTTCAAGTGTATGCAAAACATTTTTACATCAAACAACACACTTTTTATTGGAGTCATTTTGGAGTCTAGACATTTGCAAACATTAGGTCTTCAATAACACTGTGTCCTCTTGTCATGAAAAACAATCAAATAGTCAGATTTGGTTACAACAAAATGACTTCACAGATTGGAAAAGATTGCACAAATTTTGCAGAAACGCGTTTGTGTCTAACATAATAGCGTCTGTGTTGTATAACCGCGTCTGTGAAGGGCAGAAATGCATCTATGTTTACAGAATCAACATTACACTTTACAAAAAAATCTCAGAAGCGCATCTGTGTTGAACAGAGCCACATCTGTGTCAGAAAACCGCATCTGTGAAGTATACAGGCACATCTGTGTTTAGAATTGAAAAAACTGTTACAGTCCAGCAAACAAACACAGTCAGTTTCGGAATTCTTGAGCTTCCTAGGTCATTTCTCCAGGTTTCATTTAGCATTCAACCTATCTTTGGGTCTCACAAAGTCCATCATTGCTTCACATCTCACTTTAAATTTACATTTGTCTAAACTTGAGTCAAAAGGTCACTTGCTTGTCCTCATCATACTTTGTCAACACACTACATACAACAACACTTTGCTAAGTGGTCCCTCATCAAGGTTTCTTACCTTTGGGTCTCATTTGGTCTTACTTAGAGTCAAGGTCAACTTACCTCATCAAGAGACACTATCCTCTCTTTGGAAGTCACACCTACTCTACTACATACATACTTGGTCTTACACTTTGGACATTGCAAGTACACCTCAGATTCATTTACATTCCATCCAACTCTTGGTCTTCCATACTTCTTCCATTCTTCATCTAGTCTCACACATCTTAGTCACTAGCTAGTTCATGGTTGAAAATCGTTCACAAAAATCTTGGAGAGAAACTAAAGAGGCTCAAGAGTCCGCAAACATGAGTTCTTATGAGTATGACAATGATATCTTTTTCAATTCTGATCATACTACATTACCTGACATGGATGCCTATCAAAACATTCCAAATGTTGAGAACATGGACACTACAAACAACAATGCTACACATAATGACAATATGGACAACTTTTCTGTACATTCAGCAAATGTGGAAGAATCCATTATGAATCCCCATTTCAATCGATTGGTTGAGGAAATAATGAGGAGGGATAGACAATACTTCTTACAAATGATGGCACAAAGTGGAGCCAAGATCCCTCGTGATTTTGATATGTCTCAAATAATGGAAAATCGACCTTTGCAACAATTTCACTCCAACATGGATCAAAGGAGACCTAATAGTGGAGGAAATAGAGGACCATATATGGTGCCTGAATCACCATCATCTTTGTTTTAAAAACCAGAGGTCCCACATACATATGGTCAAGCATATGATACTCACCTTTGCAGACCATTATGGAAGTCTTATGCAGAAAGATATGCTCAATCACATACCAATGCTAAGGATCAACCACCAAAGCAATTGGATATTCAAAGGCATGCTCAAAATTTGGACACAAGGAAACCCCGTGTCAAATTTGGGGGCAACACATTAGAACATGACATGCCTGTAGAGTATGGTATACATGGACAAAATAGATATGGCATTCCTCAACATGAATCTATACCAAGTGGTCCATATACAAAGCATCACTATAAACCTCCTCCATATGAACATGTGTATGATCAATATCATCCATATATGCAACATGCTCCTCCTCCAATTGGTGCCTCAAGCATGGGGTATGGTCCAAGAAGTCAATCTCCACCTAAGAGCAATTTGGAGCAACAAATCAAGGACTTACAAAAGAAAATGGAGGACATAAATACACCGAAGCCAACATACACAATGAGAGACATATGTCCTTATCCATTTGACAAGAGCATTCCAATGCCTCCATTTCCTACACACTTTATGACGCCTAAATTTGATAAGTATAGAGGAAAAGGGGATCCTAAGGCACACATAAGATAGTTTTTCACAGCTTGTATTGAGGTAGCAACAGAAGAGACATATTTGATGAGATTATTCCCACAAAGCCTAGGTGATCAAGCTATGGAATGGTTCTCCCAACTTCCACCTGGTATTAAGTCATGGGGTGATCTAGCAGAGGCATTTATTCAACATTTCTCCTACAACATAGAGACAGACATATCAGTCACTACTTTGTGCAACACCAGGCAAAAGGATGGAGAGTCTTTTTCATCATTTTTACAAAGATGGAGAAATCTAGCCAGCAGATGCTCTTGTGAAATTCCACAAAAAAAAATGGTAGAAATGTTCACCCAGAATGTTAACAAAGACATTGGCTATGATCTAAGGAAAGCTTGTTTGTCCACCTTCAAGGACGTCATTGAAAAAGGCTTAGCAACAAAGAAGGTCCTAATTGAACAAGGAGTCATTAAGATATTCAAGGAAAACAAAGATGACTTTAAAGGAAAAGACAAGCCGAGATTTTGGAACAAAAACAAGAACATACTCAATGATGGTATTGTTGACGCCAACACAGTGCGACCCAAATTCATCTTTTCGGGATCAAGTTCTACAAACAATCAAGTGAATACTCAAACAACTTCCAGATCATGAAGGAAGTACACTCCCTTGGGAGAACCACTTGAATCAGTCTTCAAGTGGCAAACAAGGTAATCACTATTCCAGATTTTCCTCCATATGAACCAAAGGTTAAACCAAATTGGTGGAATGATGATGAGTATTCTGAATTTCATAAGAGCAAGGGTCATAAGACAGGAAATTGTCATTGACTGAAGAACATCATACAAGATCTCATTGATAGAGGTGTTATTGAGATTGAGGGACACTCGTCTAATCAAGAACATGAGATGTTTAAGGAACCATTCCCAAAACATGACAAGGGAAAAGCTAAAGCCACAGAGGACCAAACCAACTATACCAGAGCATCCTACAACTATGATGCAACCATCAATCACATCTTGATGGACAACTATGTCTCTACCATTATCATCAAGGACAAAACGTCTGAGAATTCTACCCGGAGACCCAGGATTGTCCTAAAAGGTGTTGGATCTTTTTCCGAACCTACCTCTGAATGTAATGTCACAACCCGCCGAGGTAAATTCACTTTGCAGGGTGCTCCAGCCAAGAACACCACCTCCTCATCAACCAAACCTGAGTATGACCTTGTAGAACAGTTAGGGAAGACACCCGCGCTAATCTCCATCCTTGAGCTATTATGCATATCCCCCGCTCATAAAGCCATTCTTGACAAAATCTTGAGAGATACTGCCATTCCTACTGATCTAAATGTGGACCAGTTTCAAGCCATGGTGGGATACCTTTCCGTTCCACATTCACTTACATTCACAGAAGCCGATGAGGCCTCTGTAAGTCAGCCACATAATGCACCGCTACACGTTGAAGCCTTCATACACAAACATCGAATAAAACGAGTCCTGATAGATGGAGGAGCTGGTCTAAACATTTGTACCTTGAGCACAATTAAACAATTGGGATATTCTGATAAGGCTATGAATTCTACAAATCAAATCACCATCAAGGCATATGATGATGAAGAACGTTCGTCTAAGGGCACAGTCACCTTGCCTCTCAGAGTTGGGCCAATTACAAAGGATGTGGTTTGTCAAGTCTTGGATCTAGATCTCACTTATAACATATTGCTAGGACGTCCTTGGATTCACGAAATGAGGGTAGTCCCATCCACATATCACCAATGCATTAAGTTTCCTCATAAGGGAGTGGAGGTAACAGTTAACGGTGATCCTAATCTGTTCATATACTGCAATAACCTAAGATCAAAAACTGAGACCATCATTCCCAGTAATCGCGAAGCTGTTCCTTCTTCGGCATACATTGATCCTGAGTCATTAAAACCTTCGACATCAAAACAAGGTGAGCTTAAAGGCAAGTTTCAAGACAAGGGCATGGGGGAATACACTTTAAATCAGACCATGTACTTATGACAAGTCATGAGTTCCCCAAAAGAATATGGAAGACTACATCCTAACAAGCAAGTATCCATCCTGGTACTTAAATGGGACCCTACTACCTTTCAAAGATGGGGCGAACTGGAAGAGGAAGATCTATACAAAATGCTTTACAAAGACATTGAAGATGACACACAAGATCACATCAGTCTACCATGTGAGAAATATGGCAAAGGCTTCAAAATTCTACAAAATTCGGGTATGATGGAAAAAGCCCTCTTGGGTTATGAAAGGAAGGCATCATTGAACCTTTACAACCTGAATTGACATTTAAAAAGGAACGCTCGAAAGGACTTGGTTTCCTGACTTCCAAGGTCCACACTCAAAGGACAGAAGAAGCCTTACAAATCAAAGCTGCCAAAATTCAACAAGAGGATCACTATTCCACAGACTCCAACGAATGGGAATGGGGTTCAGATAAGTCCTCCAGTGACTACGAGCTCACTGAGACATTCAGAGAGCCAGATGAACCCACAGAAGAAGAGGAATTCTATAACAAGTTCAGAGTTGGTCAAGAAATAACCCATGAGGATTCCACATAGTCCTTGTCTCAAGGTCCTAGGTTGAAATCACATAGGATGAGAACACCTGTCCAAGAATGCGCTACTAGTGATGATAATTTGGATTCACTCGCGATGGAGACTGATGAGGAGAGTGCCATCGATGACCTCGATAATTACCTTGACATACCCAAATATAACTGCATCTTCACTCTTAGCCCCACTAACTTTGAAGACATTAACGGCCTTCCCCTTGTTCACCACCAACTCATTGACTGGGATCATGAAGGACCTGCATAGTTTGACACATTCCAAAATGATGAAGCTTTTATTGACTATCTTGGCATATGAGATGATCTTCCCCCTGGGGACCATAAAGCGGGATACAATATAGAACTCAATAGCGTGGCATATTTTGGTGAGGGTGTTGGACCTTCCACTCGCAAAAATGTAAAAATAAGAACAAACCAAGGGTCTTACGGCGAAAACCACATTGTGGTGTTGTCTGACCCCAAAAAAGTAAAAAGAAAGGATGTATCTGAGGGCGAAAACCTCTCTGAGGCACCCGAAGATAGAAGGCTTGACATTCTCCTAGCATCATATGAGGAAAAGTCATCCATGTTGGTAGAGGAGACTATTAAAACAAACATTGGTACAGAAGAGGTTCCACACAACATATTCCTGGCTCAATCGTTGATGGAGTCAGAAAGGTCAAAATTCATAAGTTTCTTCAAAGATCGACAAATCAACTTTGCATGGTCATATGCTGATATGCCTGGATTAGATCCGGATTTGGTAATGCATCATTTGACAGTCAAACCGGGGGCAAAGCCAGTGAAACAGAAATTAAGAAAAATGCATCCACAAGTGGCATTACTAGTCAAAGCAGAACTTGAGAAATTATTGGATGTCGGATTCATACGCCCAATTGATTATCCTAAATGGATCTCTAACTTAGTGCCTGTCAGTAAACCAGATCGCAGCATCAGAATATGTACAAATTTCAAAGACATCAACAAAGCTTGTCCAAAGGATGACTTCCCATTACCAAATATTGACTTGATTGTTGATCTCACAGCAGGTCATGAAATGTTATCATTAATGGATGGATTCTCTGGTTATAATCAAATAAGGATCGCACCCGAGGATCAACACAAAACATCATTCACTTGTCCTTGGGGAACTTTCTGCTGGAATGTCATGCCCTTCGGGCTAAAGAATGCAGGTGCTACATATCAAAGAGCCATGACTACTATCTTTCATGATCTCATGCACGTAACCATGGAAGATTATGTCGATGACCTCTTGGGCAAATCAATAGACAGAAATACACATTTGGACATACTTTCAGTCATCTTTGATCGGTTGGAAAAATACAAAGTAAGATTAAACCCCAAGAAATGTGTCTTTGGAGTAACCTCCGGGAAGCTTCTAGGATTCATTGTATCCAAAAGGGGAATCGAAGCTGATCCAGCAAAAGTTAAGGCCATCTTGGAGATACAACCACTAAGAAATATCAATAAACTTCAATCCTTACAAGGCAGACTCCAGTCCATACGAAGATTCATAACACAACTTGCAGATAAGTGTAATCCTTTTCAGAACCTGCTACATAAAAACATCAAATTCAAATGGGATGATAACTGTCAACAGGCTTTCCAGACACTCAAAGATTATCTTCTAAATCCGCCAGTTCTGATGCCACCAGTTCCAGATCAACCTCTGTTACTATACATATCAGCTGCTCCAACAACACTGGGGGCACTCTTAGCACAACAAATTGCTGAGGGCAAGGAAAAAGCAGTATACTATATCAGCCGCACATTGGTAGGATATGAGCTAAATTACACACCAATTGAGCGTGCATGTCTCGCCATGGTCTTTGCTTTGCAGAAATTATGACATTACATGCTCACTCATAAGACTAAGTTGGTTGCAAGGATAGACCCATTGAAATACCTTCTCAATAAAGCAACACTTACTAGGCGACTAGCCAAATGGGTAATGATCCTGAGTGAATTCGACATCGAGTATGTGGACAGAAAAGCAATAAAAGGACAAGCCATCGCAGATCAATTAGCAGATGCTCCCATGATTGATGATGTTCCTCTAAGTTCATAATTTCCAGATGAATCTATTTTGACAATGTCACATGCAAAGCCATGGCAACTGTACTTTGACGGCTCATACACACAGCATGGGGCAGGAGCTGGCATCCTCTTTATAACTCCTCAAGGGGATTCTATACCAAAATCATACCACTTATCATTTCCTTGCACTAACAATATAGCGGAATATGAGGCATTAAAAATAGGATTACGGATCGCAGTTCAGTGCAAGATCCAAGAACTTCGTGTTTTTGGGGACTCTCAACTTGTCATCCGTCAAGTAACTGATGATTACCAAACAAAAGATGAAAAATTAATGCCTTACAAACAAATGGTGGATGACCTGAAACAACACTTCACAAAGATAGCCTTTGAGCAGATACCAAGAGAACATAATCGTGCCACAGATGCCATGGCTACAATTGCTTCACTGATCGATCCACCTCCAAATGAGACCCACTATGAGTTCTTGGTGGATAACCTTTTGGTTCCTTCATATGAGATTATTCCTACTGCGATGATCTATGTCGTCGGTTCTAAGTCCCAGTTATACGGTTCCATTTTCACATACCTTCGTGACAATACCCTACCTCCTGATCTATCAAATAACCAACGTTGCACTTTCATTTGCCAATTCTCTCGATATGTCATTTTAGCTGATATCCTATACCGGCGAGGTCTAGATGGCACTCTTCTTAGATGTTTAGAAAGCGACGAAGCTCAGATTGCATTATGTGAAGTACATGAAGGGATATGTGGTCCACATGCTAGTGGTCCTACCTTGGCCAAGAAACTCATCAGGACTGGATATTATTGGCCCAATATGGAAAAAGACTCATATCCGTTTGTTAAGAAATGTAAGCAATGTCAAATTCATGGAGACCTCATACATGCACCAACACAAGAACTTCAACCAATTGTGTCTCCTTGGCCCTTTTGTCAGTGGGGACTCGATCTCATAGGCAAGATTCACCCTCCTTCTTCCAATGGTCATAAATTCATTATCACTGCCACAGAGTATTTCACAAAATGGATTGAAGTCGTGCCTCTCACACAAGTCACAGGAAAACAGATTGCTACATTCATCCTCAACTATATCATTTGCCGATACGGTATTCCTGTTTCCATTATCACTGATAACGAGCGTCCCTTCAAAAATCAGGATGTTCGTGAACTCAGTGACTGCTTCCATATTTCCCATCATTTCTCCATGTCATATTACCCCCAAGGTAACGGTCAAGCTGAGGCGTCTAATAAAACAATCCTTAAAATCCTAAAGAAGACAGTCGACGAGGCTGGCCGTAATTGGCATATCCAACTTAATCCTGCACTTTGGGCTTGCCGCACAAGTGTCCGCATACCTACAGGAGCTACACCCTATTCACTTGTCTATGGCGCTGAAGCCATCTTGCCTATTGAGGTCAAGCTACCCTCTTTACGGGTCTCTTTGCAAAACATCATCAGTGATGAAGACTATAGGGTTTCTCGCTTACAAGAACTGGAACTACTGGATGAATGAAGACAAACTGTTTTTAATCATCTCAAGGCTTACCAACAACGAATGAGTCGCAGCTACAATCACAAAGTCAAGCCTCGCACATTTGAGGTAGGTGATTTGGTTCTCAGAGAAAACCCCAAAAATCAGCAAGACAGAGAGAAGAAGGGCAAGTTTGAACCAAATTGGCTTGGTCCTTACATCATTACAGCAGCATATGGATCTGGGGCATATCAGCTCTCAACTACAGAAGGTGAACCGTTGGAGGATCCTATCAACAGCATGCACCTTCGCAGGTTTTACACATAGCTCTTCAGAATATCCTAATTCAAAAATACAAAAAAATCCAAAAAATTCAAAAAATACAAAAAAATCATAAAAACAAAAAAATCATTACTTGGTGAAAACCTAGCAAACAGGCGCCTTGTGACACAAAAAACATTGAAAAATCAAAAAAAGTAAAGAGAAATAATTTCGTCCAACGGTGAAACCCACTTCGGTGGTGCCCTGGGCAAGTACCATGGTGAAAACTGGGTCACCAGCGCCATGTGTAGAGACATTGCTCCTCCCTCCTTCAGGATTCACTTTCATCCCTTCACTTTGTACACACTCACGACCAATTCATCCATAATAAACTTACCCATTCCCATCATGGCTTGTTATTGATCTACCCAAGATTGGTTAGCCATTCATAATAAACCTCCCTTTTCACCTCCCTTTCCATCCATAATAAATCAACTCCTATCTGTGGCTAAGGCAAATCCTATGTCTAGTGATGGGTGTGGAACTAAGAACATCACATGTTTTGAGGAGTACAGTTTCTTCCAGCTTTCTTTAGTCTATCCGCGCACAATCCGCAATAAAGCAACATTTGCATCACAGATCCGCAATAAATTTTCATCTTCTCCGCAATAAAGTATCAGTTTCATGGATCCAGTCAGTTTCAAATGAAACACAGCAGCAACAATGTGCTTCAACAAATCAAATCTTCCAAATAGACTCAGACAACATTATGGTTCAGTGCTATCTATCATTTTTGTGAAAGTAAACATTGTGACCACAATCAAATAAGACTTATACAAGTGACAAGAGACACTAAACTTGAGGACTACAGTGGATGTTGGTGTCGAGTCTTGGTTTTCTTTTGATTTCATCTTTTTTGGTGACATGTCTTTTAGCTTTTCCGAGATGTCTCTGACTAGATATTCTATCTCCAGGATGTCTTTGACTAGAAAGGCGAGGATGGGGTATCGTCACCTATTTGTATTTATTGTCTGTGGATTGTCTTTTAGTAATGCTATGACTTGTCCAAGGATATGAGGACACTGTGAGTCTAGTATGAACAGGGGCATTCCTTGTTGGTGGATGTCTTATCTCCATGCAAACAGGTACAATGACTTTCTGGGTCGAACATATGCCTCGATTGTCATAACCTATTTTGCCATAATAAAGCTCAATGATGATAACGTACAAGAATCTCTTTCACTTTCATATCTTCTGTCTTTCATCCCCCTTTCTTGATTGACTTCCATCGTCCTTCTCGAGTCCGCGTAGCCTGCTATCACATGACTGAGTATAATGACACACCAAAAAAACATTGGCATTTCATGTAGTGGCACCTGCATTACCACATGTTAGCATTTCATACATACATATAGATATCACAACTGCATCACATCCTGCACACAACACCTGTTAGCGCAATTTACATTTGCATTATCATATTCATCTGCATTTCATACATTCACATTTGCATCATGCATACACATATAAAACATAAAAGAACAAAAATATTGCATTGCATCATGTACATATTTGCATCCATATCATAAACATCACATAAAACAAACATCACATCAGAACATACATCACATAGGTACACATGCATATAGTTGCTGCAAAGATGAATCATCTCATATATATATATATATATATATATATATATATCATAAGTGTCATAATACAATGAGGTCAAAAAAATCATATGGCTACAATCACCCGCAGGTGTCTACATCATCATACAAAAATGATACAATACTGATACATAGGGAGCCCTCTACGGCTATGATGAACTCCCTCCCTCGGAGCCGCCTAGCCTCGACGGAATCTGAGCCCCTGAAGGACCCGCCCTAGGATCATCCCTCTTGTCCCCTCTATCTGGCGGTGGTGGAGGACCCGTAACCCCACCACTAGATGCCTGTCTCCTCTGGCTCCCTCCCGTAGCTGTCGTTATCCACGATGGTCTATGGAAGCTCCTCGCCCGCTGATCCATTAGCACTGCACCATAATAGAGATCCTGTCAGTAGGCAATCTCCTCCCCTGCCCGTAAGATGTAGGTGTATCCGGCCCCTGTGTCCTCTGCTGCCTATCTCCTAGCCCTCAGTGTTGTCTCAGCCTCTGTGTAGCGCTGAATGGCCTGGTCTCGCTCCCGCTCAGTATCTTTGAGCCGCCTCCTGAGCCTGTCCCTCTCCCTCTCCAACTCCTGGATCTCATCTGCCTATCCCTGGCAGATCTCCCTCAGCTCCATCAGCTCATCCTCCTCGGCCTCAGCCCCCTGTGGCTCCCCCTGTACGGGTGCCTGCCCCTGTGCCTGTGCCTGTACTGGTGCCTGTGCTGATATCTATCCCTATACCTGTTCCTGTACCTGCACTTGTCTGGGACCCTGTGCTGCTGGCACCTGTAGCGGCAATCCACCGTGACCCTTCACCACCCGAGCCTACCTATCCTCTCCACCCTCCCTCCGCGGTGCAACCCTCCTCTCTCCAACTACCCCCCTCCTCCTCCGTTGGCCTCTGCCCCCATCAACTCCATCATCATCACCATCCCCACCACCATCTCCATCTAATAGCTCTCCTGGATCCGTCAGGCATGGGAATGGATGCTTGGCCCAGTATGCTGTGTACTCGGCATCCATGCCGGCATCCTCAATCTCTGGCCACATGTCCCAAGGTAGGGGCATCATCTCTACCAACTGCGTAATAGCCTGATCATATGATAATAGGGGTCCAAACTGCGCCTGATCTCTCACGGTCCGTGCATACATGCCTGAACCCCGTGGCATCCGCTGGATCCTGTCGAACTGCCTGCCAACCCTGTCCACTAGTTGCCTCTCCAACACATAGGGCGTCCGCCCAATCAGGTACCTGCTCTGGAAGGTGTAGGGAAGCTCTACCGCATTGTCCTCCCACTGATCACATCCCAGGTATGGCCTCCATATGACCATGTCAATATCATCAATCACCCGTCGCCAGTGCTCTAACCTGCCAATCCGTGGATGTGACGTGATCATGTCGTATAAGTGAACAAAACTACGTCTGTGACCTCTGCCTCTGAAGTATATCGGTCTCATCACTGGCAGATGCTCATAAGCCCACACCTGCAACAATGTCACCCCGCAGCCCAATCCCAATGATCCGTGGTATACAAACTGATGCAACTCATAGTAGAGGTGTGCTAGCACACACGGTCCCCAGGCATATCTGGTGTGCTGTGTCACCAGTGTCTCCAGTGCACCTCCCCAACCCACAGCCAACCCCCGTGTCACCCTATCCGGACACAGGAACCCACTGATCGCTCCTCCTATCACTGCTGGCAGCGCTAGCCTTGTAGCTGTCATAGTATCCCAAGCCACATGTCCAGCCCTCGTCTCCAATCCTGGGTCCTGGAACACTCGTCTCAGGGCCTCCCTGTCTCCATCTCGATCATATGGGATCAGCTCCCCATCGATCAGTATCCTCAAGATCCTATATACATCCTCGAGGGTGACTGTTATCTCCCCCATCGGCAAATGAAATGTACATGTCTCGGAGTGCCATCTCTCCGCCAGTGCAGTCAACAGTCCCATGTTCGCCCGAAACTCAGGCACATACAGAACATGTCTCAATCCCATAGCCTCGATCGCACCTCGGTCCTTGGCTGTCAGCTCGGGTCGCAATCTCTGAGTCGACGAGAATCTCTCCCATGACTCCAGCATAGGCAAATACTCCTGCAGTCAAGCAAATCAATCATGTCAGTCATCGTGGCATTCCCTGTTAATCACAAAATGCTACTTTTTATCTACATGCATATGGCATTCTATCTTAGTGACACTCACTGTTCATCACAAAGTGTTTCTTCTATCTTAGTGGTACTCCCTGTTCATCACAAAGTACTACGTGTGTGGCACTCCCTATTCATCACAAAGTGTTACTCACATTTGCACTCACTATTCATCACAAAGTGCTGCTCATATTTTAGTACTCCCTGTTCATCACAAAGTACTCTATGTTGGTACTCACTGTTCATCACAAAGTTCCTTGATCTATCTTAGTCTTCCCTAGAGGACCTGCTTGAGTGTATCCTCTCAGCAGCTTATCCAATCGACAGCGTATGTTCATCATAGAACTGTCGATTTGACTTAGAAGACACAAATTCACATTTTTTGGACATAAACGCGCTTACCTGACATAAACGCGCTTAAAGACTGCACAGACGCGCCTGAAAAACATAGACATGCCTATGCTCTGCACAGACGCGCCTGGGCGACATAGACGTGCCTTCTTGGCATAGACGCGCCTACACATCACAAACGCGGCTGCATTTGGCACAGACGCGGTTTCCATCACAGACGCGCCTAGCACAAACACAGACGTGCCTCGTGAGCATAGACGCGCCTGGCACAAACACGGACGTGCCTCGCGAGCATAGACGCGCCTGGCACCAACGCAGACGCACCTAGAAGTTTTTGGACATTTTTTGGACCCTATTCTAAGTGCATTTATTGCCCTATCTACCATGCATTAATGATAATAATAAATGCATCGAAGTACGAGGAGGTTTGGTGGTACTTACCGGCTCTCCTGCCTCTGCTGGCCTCTGGAATTGGCGAACGCGATCGAATTTGTGAACGAAGGCCATCATTGCTGACTGCTGCTGCTCTATTTTCACTCTGCACTCTGCTCTCGTGGATGTGTAGATGACAATGAGGATGTATTTTCCCCCGTGGTCTATCTTATAGACTATCCCTAGCCCTCGTTTCCCGAGTCACTCTTCTTTATCCCGTGACTTTGTCACTTTATCCGGTCAGTCCATTCTAGCCTTTCTTTCTTATCGAGAGATTGTCTGCGATCTTTGCAAACATTTTCATCCAATCTCTTGAGGGGGCATATCATTCCCATCTTAGGGCAACTTTGTATCAGTTCATCTTATCTTCTTTGAAACAACGCGACAAGCCGCATTATCTCAAAGAGGGGCAAAATGTAGACACCTAAAATTGTCATGTCTAATTAAATAAATATTTTATTTATTTAATTATCTAAGCTTAATTCTTCTATTAATTAAATAAATCTTTATTTATTTAATTAATTCATTTATCCTCTTCTAGCCTTATTTCTCATTTAAATAAATTTATTTATTTATTTAAATTATCCTTTTCCTAAATTAAATAAATATTTTATTTATTTAATTGATCTCACTTCTTCTATTAATTAAATAAATATTTATTTATTTAATTAATTCATTAACCTTTTCTACCCATGACACATGTCATTCATCTCTTAATTCATACACTACCTACCCCTTTCATTATTTTATTATTTCTTTTACCTACCCTCTAATCATAGCCGACCTCCTTTTACACCTCTCAATCTTATCCCTCCATTTCTTATTGTGTCTTCTATATAAGGAGATGCCTCCTTCATTATCAAACCCTAATTATTCATCCTAATGAATCATCTTAAGCACTTGACTACACTATGATTCTACTTGCAACCACATTTCCGTTCTTTGTTGAGCTCTTGTGCACATAAAATCTGAAAGAAAATATATCAAGCAAGATCAATGGAGATAGGAAGAATGGAGATCTAAACCCTATTGGAAATGTGATGGTATAATCTTTGTGATTTCATTTGATTTGCATTGTCTTAGGTAATCTTCATATGTTATGGTAGATCTTTGTTGTTGTTAGGCTAAGGTTTTGTGGTTGAATTCATTTAGCCTTTCAATATCGTTATTATTGTTATCCATTTTCACCATATACAATTTGAATTATGTCTTTTTGGTTTCATGTGTTTTTGTGTTTGATTTGCATGTTTACAATCTGATCCACCTCACACTCCTTTTCACCATCTTCATTTTGGCACGCCCGGTGGGACCCACGTCCCTAAAAACTAATATTTTCTTAAGTTTTTGTGAAGTTGTAAGATGCAGATTCCGGAACAGCGCGAAAGACTAGAAATCAGTGCGAGCGATTCAGGTTCAGCGCGACAGAAAACCTTCTTTGGCACGTGCGCAGGCACATCAGCGCGAGCGCAAACGCATCAACACGACCATTTTAAAACATTTAAAATCTTTTCCCGCCCTGTTTTAAATTTAAATTTTTTTTCTCTATCTGTTTGTTTAATGCATGTGCAAGCGCATCAGCGCGGGTGGAGGTGTTTCGGCACAAGCAATTTCTAATCAACGCGACCATTTTTCCAAAATTCTCGCCCTTAGCAAAGATTCAATTTTTAAATTTGAATTTTAAAATTTTTTAACCTGCTAATCTGTTTGTTATCTATTTTCAGGGTTTTAACATGGGCGCAGGTGTTTCAGCGTGAGCGCAGGCACATCAGCGCGGGTGCAGGCGTTTCAGCGTGACCAATCCAGATCAGCACGACAAACAGGTATAAAACCTCAGTTTTCTCTACGTTGATTTATCTTTTTTTCGTTGTTTTTATTAACTGCAGCGCGTACGCAAGCGTTTTAGCGCCTGCGTAGGCACTTCAACGTGACTGACTGCACTTCAACGCTTGCGCTATATGTGCAGTCCAGTTAGTACTAATTTCCTTTTTTTAGTCTTGTAGCTTTGATCGATCATCCAAGACCTTGAAAAACAGAAAAACTACTAATCTAAATTGCTTGCAGGTTGCCTAGGAGTTCCAACTAAACATTGTGCTTTCTTTTCTAACTAGGCACCTGGATTTAATTAAAAGGTAAATGAATTATTGTCTTATGTGTTTTGTGAAAAGTATAAAGGTAGGAGAGTATGCTCTCGTCTAGCTAGATGATTAGAAATCTAGACCCTTCAAGTTTTTCATGTTTGTTGCATGCTTACCCTTAGTGGGTCTGCCCTCCCAACTTTCTCTTTGAGAAGGTAAGAGGGGGAATGACCCAAGTGAGTACACCCGGACCTGGGGTTCCCAACTCACTATAATAAATAGGCCATTGATTATGAAAGGGTCAATGGTTGGGGCTATATGAGAGTTCACTCTCACATTGGGTGCTTAGTAAGATCCTAGAGATCTCAATCACACTTGCGTGACTACTAAGTTCTTGGTGCTTCGTTGGGCGATAGGCCTCAATTGCGCTTGTGCAACTACGAAGGGTGGCTCCTAATGGGAATCCATACTAAACACCTTGTGCATAGTGGCCAAAAACCTTTTAGTCATTAGTGCAGGAGGTCGGACCTCCAAAGCCGCCCATATTTTTACGGCCCCTAGTAGAGACACAAAGTTCGCCATGAGGAGTTTTCATGGGAATTGATGCTTGGCTGCCCCGGAGAAGTGAGTGTCGTGGATGGGAGCCAGTGGGGTCAAGCATCTAAGTGTCCACTCTGGGTAAGCGTAGCTCGGAAACCAATTGGGATCTAATGACTATTGTCCTTGCTAGCCTTAAGAGTGTTGTATATGAGCATGAGTGTCTTTAAGTTAAAAATCATTTGATCATTGTGTTTGCTTTTCTTGATACATACTTTCCAAGAGTAGACTAAAAACACATCACTATCCTCAAACACTTTGCAAAAACATTTGTCCAAAAGCAAACAATTATCCAAGTCATTATCCACACAAAGTCCAAATTGTGTCAAAACTTTTCCGTCTCATGTTTCATAAGCCCAAGTTGTATAAACATCCTACAAAGTCAATTCACTGACCTATCAAGAAGAAGAATCTCACACAAGCACAACTCATTAGGCACCGAAAACTTTGGTATACCAATCGTAAACTCTTGCTCAAACATAGGATATTCTTGCATCATTACCATGATTACGTCCATGGTCACATCAATGAGTTTGATACTAGTGATGAACTAAGATTTCGTGCCCTCCATCAAGGTTCAGGTTTGTCTTTTAACATCAACTATCGTCAAAATCGGGGTGGTCACATCCCTTCATACAACTTGTCATCCGAACCAATCATCTATTAAGTCATGTTCATGCCAAGAATAACCTAGTCACCAAATTTCTTCTAAACATCACTATCATACCTCCTCAATCAATCATCCTTAATTTCCTAAGGACTTAGCACATCAAATCAATCTCCTCCATTATCAAAACAATTCTCAAAATCCAAATCCAATCATCCTTTAATCCAATTTAACCTCGCTTTAAGGTTGCATGCCTTGTGAAGCTCCATTTAGACCTCATCATTAATTAATTGGGTTTTGTGCTTGAATAAGAATCCTCTCCAAGTACCTTTTGCCTCATCCTTTTGAGTCGATCAAGACTCTTAACTTACGCCTTTTCTTTGCTTAGGGTCATTAGTCAACCCTTGGTGGAAAAGAGGCTTTTTAATCATCATTCCAAGGTCTAAATTCTACCCAACTTGGTCATTACCTTGCTTGTGGTTTCATCCACCACCTAAGATCCTCATCCAAGGACTAAGGTGTCAATCCTAATCAAATCCAAGTTCTAATCCAAGAACCCCACCAATCAGAAAAATCCCTTGTCATCAAAGACAAAATCCAAAGATTCCACAAGTCTTGCTAAGTCCTCTCATCAAAAATTTATTCCTCCAAACTTTTCTAAGGCTATTCGTGTATGGTCACAACTCGATCCCTTAGGAAAAAGATGGTTGAACAACAATATGGCATGCCGAACATTAGTGTCCTATATGAAGATCCTACACAAAGTGGGCAACCTAGCAATCAAGATCAAACCCAAAATCCTAATATGGTTAGCCAAGATGAACTCTCTCCGGAAGTGAAAACTTTCTTAGTAGACTCTTATAACCAAGAGATGATTGAAAAATTTATCCAACACAATCCTACTGCACTTCTAAAGACCCTCCTTGAAAATGGAGCTCAACTTCCACCTGAATTTGATAAATCCACTCTCGACCAACAACCACAAGGAGACCTCGCTCCCACGTAGAATGTTGCACCTGTTATTCAAACTCAATCAATTGCAGCCCCATCAATCATCCAAACTCAATCAATACCACGTGCAGCACCTCCCCCCGTGGTCTCCATCCCACCTTCTTCCTCACCATCTATACCACTATCAAATCCGATCTTGTCTATCCTCCAACACGCTTCTATATCATTTTCTTCCATTCAACCACATATTTATATTTCACAAACTTCGCATCCTGTCAACAATGTCGCAAATTTTATTCGGACCGCACTCAATCCCGTCACAACAGTTTGTGGACCGCAACCAACTATCACTCAAATCCCTGCACCATCGGTCATCACATCTCACATTCCCACCTCCTCATCATATCAATACATTGGTGGTGGTGCACCTTCCTTGACTCATCCGATTCTTGGGGCAAATACAATCCATCGTTATCAAAATCCACAATAAGACCTCATTAAGGAAATTCAAGACATGAAAAATATCATCAAGGACATGAAAGAAGGGACTAATAAGAGGAAACCTTACTCATTTGAGGAATTTTGTCCTTGTCCTTATGACCCATCTATATCAGTTGCACCCTACCCCCCAGGATTTGAGATCCCTAAATTCACCAAGTATGAAGGCAAAGGAGACCCCCGCGACCATGTCCAGGAATTTCACATCTTATGTCAAGAAGTCTCCTATAGTGACCTATACCTTCACAAACTCTATCCCAAGAGTCTCACAGGAGACGCTCTGGCATGGTTCTCATCTCTACCACGAGGTTCCATTGTCTCCTTTCCAGACTTGGCAGAGAAGTTTGTAGCTCACTATGACTACAACATGGCTAATGATGTTTCTATGATGGATCTGTGCAACACAAAGCAAAGGCCCGGAGAGACTTTCACCAACTTCTTGTTAAGATGGCGACATCTTATCAAGAAATTCCAATGGGACATGCCAGAACAACATCAAATTGAATTATTTCAAAAGAACTTGGTGCCCGAACTTTCAAGACCTCTAACGTCTCAATGTATCAAATCCTTCCAAAAATTGACCGATAAGGGCCTCGCCCTTGAACGTGTCTTGTTGGAGGAAGGAACCTTGAAACATTACCAAAAATTGACTCAAAGTTCTTCCTCTTATCATAATGACAAACCAAAGTTCTGGTCTAAAAACAAAAACATAGTCAACGACGGTGTAACTGATGCAAAGCGGGTCCAGACCATGGTTTCTCCCCCAAAACCCACCACCAATAATCATCAATTCAACAATTAAAACAATCAAAATCAATCCCAAAAGCCTCACAACAATGTCTCAGTCCAGGTACTACCACCTTGATCAAATAACAGGACTCCAAGAGACTTCACTCCTCTTGTTGAGCCTATTGAAATGGTGTTTCAAAAACTTGTCCAAGCAGGCGCAATGGTTTTTCCGATCACTTGCCCATTTGACCCCAATCAACCCAAACCTAAGTGGTATAATGAGAATGAATATTGTGAGTATCATCGTATCAAGGAACATGATACACAAAAATGCATGAAGCTTAAAATCTACATACAAGATCTCATTGATAGGGGTGAGATTGAAGTAGCAAATGCAAAACCTAGTAATAACAATGACAAACTTAAAATGTACCAAGAACCCTTCCCAAAGCATGATAAAGGAAAAGGATCATCATCTAACATAGTGAATTATGACTACACTAATCACATTACCAGCTTTAACTCTTTAGTAGGTCGCATTGAGCTCGCAAACAACCATGTTAACGTCATAACTATCCAAGGAGTTAATCCTCCCCCTTCCCAAAGCAAACCAAATCCTGCGAGGATAGTCATTCAAGGCACCATGCCTTCCACCTCCCATTCCCAGAATCACTGCAATGTAACCACACGCCAAGGTAAAGTCACCATCCAAGGAGTTCCTCCCCCATCAAACCCCCCACCCATGTCTTCCACTCGCCGATATGACCTCCTTGACCAACTTGGGAAGACCCCCGCACAGATTTCCATTCTAGAACTTCTCAAGACTTCCCCTGTACATAAAGAAATTTTGGAAGAATCCCTCCTTGAGTCTCGCATTCCTGATAACATCAATGCTACCCAATTCCAAGCTCTCATTGGGAACCTTGTTGCCCAATAGCACCTTGTATTCACCTCCAATGATGCTCCTACAGATGAAGACCACAACAAGCCTTTGCACATTGATGCCCTTATCCAAAAGCACAAAGTCAAATGTATTTTGATAGACGGTGGATCCGGACTTAATCTGTGTACATACAAGTTAATAAAACAATTGGGACTTTCTGAGGACCTAGTCGACACATCAAGAATGATCACAATAAAAGCATATGATGATGCGGAAAGAGTTTCAAAGGGCATGATCACCTTACCTCTTCAAGTGGTCCCTATTACAATTGAAACCCCCTGCCAAGTACTAGATCTTGATCTCCCCTACAACATTCTCCTCGGTCGTTCATGGATTCACTCCTTGCAAGATGTACCCTCCACTTATCACCAAAGCATCAAATTCCCCTTCAATGGAAGAGAGATCACCATCAAGGTTGATCCACAACCTTTCCAATATTGCAAACTCTTAGAGGGGAAACATCCATATCATTGCCCACTAAATAGACCCTCGCCAACGCCTCCATCTGAAAAATCAAATGTTGCCTCCACCTCATCTCAACTAGACACACAAATCAAGATCTTGGACAATGGTTGTGGAGAATACAAATTGGAGGACGTCTTATTAATAGGCAACCTCCCCCTGTCTCCTAAGTCATTTGGCAAACCAAAAGAGCTCAAAAAGACCCGAAACCGGTTGTGCAATGCCAAAATACCACCTTCCAGCAATGGGGCCCACTTGATGAGGAGAGCCTCGACGCAGATGTCTCTTCATGGTTGTACCGGGAAGAAGATGAAGATCCAACAAAAATATCCAAAAAGATGTACCCAAAAGCATCAGCTATAGTCAAAAAAATGAGTTATAAAGGACACGGCTTAGGACCAGAGGAGAAAGGAAGAAAAGCACCCATAAATCCTATCTCCTACAAATACAACAGAGGCTTGGGGTACACCCTGGTGCCTAAGATTACTATCGTTGGTGCCCCTTCTAGTCCTCCTTTGGATATCGAAAGAGTTGACGAAGAGGAGTTCCATGAAATGCCTTATGAATATGAAAATGATATCTTTTTTGACTCTCACATCAATACCATCACCCCCATAACCACTCCCCCTTCACACGAGCTACATCTTGTCCATCCTGAACTCATAGACTAGGACCAATGAGACAAACCCACTTTAGATATCTGCGTCGATGATAATGCTCTCATTACTCTCCTGACGGTGTGAAATCTGGAAGATTGTAACAGAGTCGAGGGTATTCAACTACACAAAAAGGGATACTTTGGTAGTTAGGTCAATTCCCTTAGTTGCAAAAAAGATAATCAAAGCAAAAAACATGATTCCCTAGGTGAAAACCTCTCTGAGGCACCTTTGGATGAGCAAAAAATAAAAACAAAGGGCATATCTGAAAGTGAAAACCTGGAAAAGGCACTTGACGATGAGGGATTTGACCTCCCTACCATTGGTTACCTTCCATAGGACAGATCAAATTTGTTGATAGAAGAAATATATAGTATCAACATGGGCACCGAAGTCATTCCAAAAATGTGCTCATTGCCAAGTCCCTCACAAAAACAGAGAAACAAGACTTCATCAACTTCCTTACAGAGGTAAAAATCAATTTCGCATGGTCCTATGCTAATATGCCAGGTTTGGATCCTACCTTAGTGGTTCACAATCTCGTTGTCCGCCCAGATGCTAAACCTATAAAATAGAAATTGTGCAAAATGCACCCGCATATTGCACTCCTAGTCAAGGCAGAACTCCAAAAGATGTTAGACGCAGAGTTCATCAAACCAATAAACTACGCTGAATGGGTCTCCAACATTGTACCTATCGGCAAACCTGTTGGGGGCATCCACATCTGCATGGATTTTTGAGATCTAAATAGAGCTTGTCCTAAAGATGATTTCTCGCTCCCCAACATAGATATGATTGTAGATCTTACAGCAGGGCATGAGATGTTGTCACTTATGGATGGATTTTCTAGATATAACCAAATCAGGATTGCAAATGAAGATCAACATAAAACTGCATTCACGACACCATGGGAGAGTTTCTGTTACCGGGTCATGCCTTTCGGCCTAAAAAATGTTGGAGCTACATATCAACGTGCCATGACAACAATTTTTCATGACCTCTTGCATAAAATTATGGAGGAATATGTGAATGGTCTTCTAGGAAAATCCAAGACAAGACAGGAACACATCCCTATCCTAAAGCAGATCTTTCAATGATTGGAAAAATACAAACTGCGCCTAAATCCCAAGAAGTGCGTTTTTGGGGTCACATCGGGAAAACTATTAGGTTTCATTGTTTCCCACAGAGGCATCAAGGTTGATCCTACAAAGGTAAAAGGCATCATGGAAATGCCTCCACCAAAAACTCTCAGACAGCTGCGCAGTCTCTAGGGAAAACTCCAATCTGTTAGACGCTTTATCTCATAACTGGCAGATAAGTGCCATCCATTTGCACACCTATTGCGCAAAGACATGAAATTCAAATGGGACTGCTTATGTCAAAAGGTCTTTGAAAAACTAAAAGAATATCTGGCATCACCTCCAGTGTTGATGCCTCCTCCTGGAAAACCTCTTATTTTGTATATATGTGCTACTGCAGTGGCATTGGGGGCATTTCTGGCACAAACACATGATCAAGGGAAGGAACATGTCATTTACTGCATCAGTCAGACACTAGTAGGGTATGAACTCAATTATACCCCCATTGAAAGAGCATGTTTGGCATTGACGTTTAGCACATGGAAGCTCCAACACTATATGTTTAACAACAAAACAAAACTAATTGCTAAGATTGATCCACTTAAATATCTCTTGTCAAAAGTTGCCCTCACTCGCAGAACTGCTAAATGGGTCATGCTCTTAAGCAAGTTTGACATTGAATATGTGGAAAGAAAGGCAATCAAGGGACAAGTCATCACAGACCAGTTGGCGAATGCTCCACTTCCAGGTGACCATCCTATTTTCCTAGAATTACTGGATGAATTCATTATGACTGTTACCACATCCTCCACATGGCAATTGTACTTTGATGGCTCTTGCCACCAAAATGGATCGAGGGAAAGAATATTACTGATCACACCTCAAGGATATGGCATCCCAAAGTCATACAAGATAGCTTTTGCATGTACCAACAACATCACAGAATACGAGGCACTCATCACAGGATTGTGCTTGGTTATCCACTGGAAAATAAAAGAATTACAAGTCTATGGTGATTCTCAACTTGTCATAAAACAAGTCAACGACGAATGCCAAACGAAAGATGACAAACTCCTTCCCTACCATACCATGGTTGAAGATCTTAAGCAACACTTCATGACAATCAAGTTTGATCAAGTCTCACGAACAAACAATAGGGTCGCAGATGCAATGGCCACCATCGGCTCCCTCCTTCAGATGCCAGCACATAGTCAGAAGTGTGAGTTCTTGGTTGAGAAACTATTTATACCGACATACGACCTACCAGAATCTGAAATGGTGTGTGTGCTCATTGGTCTCGAGTCCCCTTGGTACCAAGAGACCTTCACTTTCCTAAAAGACAACACCATTCCCCCACACCTCACCAAAACCCAACAACAAACCTTCATTCGCCAATGTGCTCATTACGCCATCCTTGGAGACACCCTATTCAGAAGGCATTTTGATGGTTCCCTCCTAGGGTGTTTAGATAAACAAGAGGCGGAATGGGCATTGCATGAAGTACACGAAGGCATCTATGGGGCACACTCAAGTGGGCTCACCTTGGCTAAGAAGCCTTTGAGAATAGGATATTATTGGCCTAAGATGGAAGTAGATGCATATAACTATGTGAAGAAATGCATCACTTGCCAACAACATGGCAACAAGATTCATGCACCATCACAAGAATTGTAGCCATTAATTACACCCTAGCCCTTCTCACAGTGGGGGCTCGATCTCATTGGGAAAATCCACCCTTCATCCTCCAACGTACATAAATTCATTATCACCGCCATCGAATATTTCACCAAGTGGGTAGAGGCTATCCCTCTTACTTTTACCATTGGTAAGCAGATATCCAAATTCATCCTGAACTACCTGATCTGTCGATATGGCATTCTAAAAGTTATTATTACATATAATGGAAGACAATTTAAAAACTAGGATGTCAAAGAACTATGCCAAAAATTCAACATCCAACATCGCTTCTCCACCCCATATTACCCCCAAGGCAATGGTCAAGTTGAGGCTTCTAATAAAACCCTAATGAAAATCCTCAAAAAGATAGTCAATGAAGTTGGCCATGATTGGCACCTCCAACTCCATCCTGCTTTGTGGGCATATCGCACCTCCATCCGCACCCTCACAGGCACCACCCCTTATTCCCCGGTCTTTGGCTCCAAAGCCATCCTTCCCCTTGAGATCGAGATCCCCTCTCTAAGGGTATCGTTACACAATATCCTACTAGATGAAGAACACAGAATTGCCCACTTACAAGAGCTAGAATTGTTAGATGAAAGATGCCTCAAGGCCTTGAATCATCTCTAGGTATATCAAAACCGTCTGCACATGAGTTATCACAAAAAAGTCAGAACTTGGGAATTCCAAATTGGTGATCTTGTCCTCATTGAGAATCAGAAAAACCTCCAAGAAAGAGAAAAGAAAGGCAAGTTCGAGCCTAATTGGCTTGGACCATATGTAATCACAGCAAAATATGGATCAGGAGCTTATCAATTGGCTACTCCTGAAGGTGATCCTTTGGATGATCCAATGAATATCATGCACCTCAAAAGATTTTATGCCTAGTCCTCAGAAGGTCTTAAATTGTCAAAAAATCAAGAAAAATATAAAAAAATGAGAAAAAGATCCTGAAAAAATCGTCACTTTGGTGAAAACCTAGCAAACAAGCGCCTTGTGACACAAAAAAAAAAGAAAAAAGAAAAGAAAAGAATAAAAAAAAATTCGTCCATCTGTGAAAACCACTTTGTTGCGCTATGGACAAGTACCCTGGTGAAAACCTCCATGCAGACACTAAGGTAAATAACCAGATCCATTGTCTATCAGGTCGATACTGCAAACACCCTCCATCCAGTCCACCCATTCGCAACATTCCTTCCCTTTCGCCTCCCAATAAAACATGTGTATGATGATGAGTCTTCACCTAAGTCATGAATAAGGAATGTCCCATCAAGCTGAGCTTGTGTACCTCTGTGTGAGCTTCACGAAGTTTTGAGAACAATCCTAAGTCCACAAGTTAATCTTCAAAAAACCATATGATCACTTGCCTAATCCAAAAGTCCACTTTGCCCTAGGGATGAATCCTTCCTTCGCCTGGCAACCTAATCCTCCACCCTAATCCTACTCTTGGCAAGAGGTATCAATTGGCCATGAGTGAATGACTTGTTTGATTTCTTGGATTTTTCATTTAGACTTGCATCTTTTGCTCTATGATGGCATCTATCTACGACTGCCTGGATGTGCCATATCCAGGTATGTTTAAAATAGGTGCATACTGGGGCATATTTTCATAGCATGGCATGTTTTGGATCTCTCTTGTATAAACCGGCGACCTAGTACTAGTGTTTATCAACACTTACCTTCTCATGTACAAGAGGTATTAGTGTGTTTGAGGGTTTCCTTGCACGTACCCACAACTTTGTATTAGTATTTCTCAACACTTGCATAGTTGAGTGTAAGGAATTCCCGTTTGTCTCAGAGTCAGTCCACGCCTTGGGTTTCTCGTGGCATCCTGATTTCTATAATCAGTGGTGCAAGTCACCCAAGGCAATATCAAACTAGGTTGGCTCTCCACATTTTTTGTGCACAATTTTGACCACCATTCCATAAAATCCTAAATCTAATAATCCCATGGAGTTCGCAATTTCCTCCATTCCCCATCTATTTCATATTCTTCTATTTTCTATCTAAGATCATTGTGTGATTATTGGTATATTCTCTCTTTGTATTATTCATTCACATCATGTTATTCATATAGATTGCATTACCTATTTCATTGCACTACTCATTTAGATAATCATTTTTCCACAAAAATTTATCACAAAGATTGCACTTAGATTTCATCACATAAATAAAAGACATTAATTCATCCATGTAACATTACATTCATCACAAATCATTTTACATATACATATCCATCATACATCTACATATATACACATCAAAAAAGCATAATCACTCATCTTGCATCCAAAAATGTGTCAGCAGCATATCATAGGCATACATATATAAACATCCACATTGCATCACAAATAGGTCAACACAACATAGCCATAATTGCATCCATACATCACATCACAACAAAACTAAAGAGAATCCATCATGATAAAAGCTACACATCATCCATCATCACCAAATCATGTATATATATATATATAAAGAGATGAATATGTCTGTCATAATACAATAATTTCCCCAAAGGGTCAAAATATGATACACAAACCAAAGGAGCTAACTCTCCCCTCCTGTCTCTCCACCCCCCTCTGATGTACCCCCTCTACCTGATCCTCCTACCTCCCCTCCTCTCGATGGCCGAAAACCCACCGATCCACCTGTCTGCTGACTCTGTGATGGCCGCTGACTCTGGGTCCTGTGAGATCGCACACTCTCAGTGTATGAGGGTGCTCATTGTGCTACCGATACTACTCTGTGATATAGACCCCTATAATACTCTGTCTCTCAAGCTACCCTCTCCGCCCTATCCCGCTGCTGCATAATATCAACATATATCTGCCCAATCCCTGTAGGAAACAATACCTAGCGGGATGCATCTCTACTCCCACACAGTGCAGCTGCCAGTCATCCCTCCACATCTCGCAACCCAAAAATGGCCTCCATGTAAACTGTGCGAGCGCATCCAAAATCCGCTGCCAAAACCATATGGACCCTATATGTGTATAGTGCAGCAGTCCCCTGTACCTATCCACATATGAATGTTGGGCCCACCTATTCTATACCCCAATGGCCGAGTAACTGCAATATGCTCCCAAGCCCAGATGTAAAGAAGTGTAACTCCTGCAAATAAACTAGCGTACTCCCTATACACCACCAGATGCATATCATGGTATAATTGGGCTATCATCCTTGCGCCCCATGCATACTGTTGACCATCATGCACCATGAAATATAGGCACCTACTCCATCCCACAGGAAATCCATGCCTGCCCAAATCAGGAATAATCTGCCCACTCAAATAACCACAAATAACCAATAACAACCGAGGAATTCGCCGAATACCCATCGCCCTGCCCAAATGCATCCTGCTCCTGTCCAGCATTGGTGGGGTCTCATACTCACACACCTCCCGAAGGTGGAAATCAACTGCATCTAACTGATACTCTGAGATAACAACACGAATGGGGATCTTCAAGATCCTCCAAACATCCAAAAGAGTCACTGTGGCCTCCCCAGTAGGCAAACGGAAGGTGTTATATCGACTGTCCCACCTCTCCACTAATTTCTTCATCATAGCAATATGCGCCCATATCTTCGGCCACCTACCTACATAATGTAACCCCAGAGCAGCTAGCACCTCCAGCTCATCGCGGCCTAACTCCCGATATAGGCTCATCGTAGTAGGCTAATGCTCCCTCGAAGCCAACAGCCCCATCTCCACCTGCATCCATCAAACCAAATCATTATTTCCATGCCTAACAAGTCCCCTTCTGCCCTCTGGAACCAACCATACCCTCACCCTAATCCAAATATTCTAAGCCAAAACCTAATTTCCCCCTTCCCAAGCGCATGCGCTGATCTATCTAGTGCTCGCGCCAACAGACAAAACTATCCTACTCAACCCCCCTTCCAGTACTGGTCAACGCGAGCGCCCGCGTAACCCCTTGGGCGCCCACGTCAAAGCGTGACCGCTCGCGCCAGAGTGTGAGCAACCATGCTAAACCCCCCCCCACCATCCCAAAACCCTTGTCTTACCCAACCCTCCCAGCAAGCGCCCGTGCTATTCACTAGCGCTCGCACCAACCTAGGGGCACGTGCGCTAAAACAGTGATCAGCGTGTGCGCCTTGCCAAACCTAGCCCCTAATTTTAGCCCTAAATTCTACCCTAATCAAAAAATTCAAAAAGTTGGGATAGTCCTACATACCAGTGGTCCATAGCTAGTCATTCGGTCGAACCGTCGGATCCTCTCGGTGCGATGATCACGGACAGGAATGTGGTCCATCTCTCCTTCTCTTCTTCTTTGCTCTGAGTGGCTCCAAAGCTTGTGTGTAACAATGACCCCTCATTGACCCCTTTGTGGCTTATATGGGCCCCTGTGAGGGCCCATTCCCTACGCGGTCTCACTTCTTCTATTCTTCCTCCCACATTTTCTACATCTGCTTCATATTTATTCCTCACTTATCTCTTCCACTAAAATTATTCTTTCTTTATTTTCGAGAATTTTTTGTCTTTTTTCTGAAAAAATTCTCGACGGGGCATACACCTCCCACACTTTACGCTAGGGCATCTGATTCTTCTTCTTATCTCTTCCACCCATCGCCAAATTTGTCGCTACGTAAAAGAGGGGCAAAATGTAGACACTTAAAAATAATTATTTTAATTATTTTTAATTCCTCACATAATTAATTTATTAATTATGCAAATTCTAAAATCTCCTCAATATTAATTAATTACAATTAATATTATCACTATAGTCTGTGATTGATTTATTTAATAAATCAACCCTCCTTTTATTCTTCTAAAATCAAATCTTCTCAAATCCTCCTTTTAACTAATTAATTTCAATTAATTGGTTAACCTACATGGTTCCTACAAATCATCTTCCTAATCCATCATTAACCTAATAATTCTCCTAGAAACTCCCTAAAACTCACTTAGTATTATTCTTCTAATTTTTAATTCCCTCCACTCATTCTCTCTCCTAGTCAAATCCTCCTACAAATCTTATTTATCCTAATCCCACCTAACCTTTCCTCTAATCCCCCTCCTAATGAGTTGCTAGTGGCTAATCATCATGATTAGCTACAAAGTCAACTTCTTGTCCCTTCCATCCAACCACTCTCCTTAAATGCCCTTTTCCTAGGTGAATGTGAGATTTTCAAAATCTCACATTCCTCTAGGCACCTCATCTTCCAAGGAATTTTTAATTCCTTCTTATTCCTCCAATCCCCATGATCATCCCTTTTTGAAGAATTTTTAATTCTTCCTCTTCATTCTTCAAGAAATGTCCCATCCCTTGCTCTTCTCAAGGCACATTGGGAAGTCTTCCCAATGTACCTTGAGGAGTGTGGAGACAAGAAATGCCTTTAAGGCATATCTCTTGGTCTCCACACCTCCTCTTGGGCCTTGTGTGGGCTCACAAGGAATCCTGACCCTCCATCTTGGGTCAATCCTAGCCCTTCATTTTTCCTCTCCTCCTCCTATAAATTGAGGACTCCATCCCCTCACTTATCATCTCCAAGTTTAGTAAGTTAATGTTGTTAGTTTGAGCCTAGAAAATCAAAATTGCATCCTTACCATGCCAAAATCATCCCTCTTCCATACTTAGTCATATAATCCATCTCATCCCTCAAAGATCCATTTTTATCCATTAGTGCACAATATTGGAGAGCCATCCACATCAAGCATATCTAGGAGCAAATCGATATCAAGTTGGAGGCACTTGGGCGCACTTCAACTCAATCCAAGCTCCATCAGAAGGAGAAAGTAAAAAGGTTGTGAGGTATATGCATCTCTATTCATGTTTTTCATGTGATTTGAATTATGTCTTTTGGTTTCATGTGTTTTTGTGTCTGATTTGCATGTTTACAATCTGATCCACCTCACACTCCTTTTCACCATCTTCAATTATTATATTTTCTTAATATGTGTACACTAACCTTATCATCATGGTGGGATATTATTATAAGAGTACATTCATATCTTTGGACTAAAAATAGAACATCTTAATAACAAAAAAATGAAAAAATAAATGATTGTTAGGCAAATATATATATATAAAGAAAGAAATATATTCTTATGGACTAATCATCACAAATAGAAAGTTTTACTATTAACAATATTCATGAAGATTCTAATAAGAACTAAAATATTTACACAATAATAGATCAAATATTTTATTTTTTAACTATTAATCAAAATATACATTATATTAAAAAAATTATTATTATTTTTAATTAATTTAAAATATTATAAGTAATAGATAATTACACGTGTCTTACATTTTTTAATCTATAGGAGTTGATTTTGGAATTTTCCCTCATCTATAAACCTTAGTGTCACTAAATTTTTAGTTTTCATTTTTAATGTGGAAAGGGAGGAATCGTGTCAAACAAGGAATAGTCTATGTGAATTGTAGGCATGATTCTTATCTAATAGGATGATCTAGGTGTTTTATTTATTTATTAAAAATGTCCTATCTTGAGAATTTGATTATTTTATATTATTTTTAAAAATTATAGAATATGTGAAGAGCTTCTAAATCAATTACCTTTTTATTAAACTACTTCCTATTGAGAGAAATTTCTCCCTTCTTATTTTCTATATTCATAACCTAATCAAGATGAATTTTTAATGTGTCTCCATTCTTCACAAACCTACTAACTCTTAGAAATGATTGTATAAGTTAAATTTTTTCCACTCCAAATATATGTTGAATGCTTGGAGAGATGTAAAATAATACATTTTTTTTTAAGTATGTTTTGTCTTAAATAATTTTAGGATTGTTACATGAAATAATTCAATGTCTACCATTCAATAATTTATTAAGATTCATGTTACAAAGATAGAAAAATGAGATTTTGTTAGGCTGGTTCAAGAAGAGTCAATTATTTTGAGTTAGTTCAAGAAGAGTCAATTATTTTGGAGATTCCAAGTTGTAGGATGGTCCTTTTATATATATATATAACTTGAATTATTGTTAAGTTTATATCTCACACTTACCTAGTCCAAATTTCCATATCTTTTGAATATGTCAAATATTTTATTAAAATACTAACATCTAAGAACTCTTGTGAGAAAATATAAATAATTAATACTAATATTAAGGAATGTATCTTTTCTAGACTCGTGTCAATTGATCTATTTTATGATATCCTTTTACAATGATCTATTTACAAAATGACTCTTTGTAAGAGATTGATAGGAACAAAATGTGTATCCATTGAAAGGGAGTATTACTTTAGATAAAATTAAATATGTGAATAACTATCTCTTAAAATTCCTTGCCATTGGAAGGGAGTATTGCTTTAGATAAAACTAAATATGTAGGTAGCTATCTTGAAGATGAAAGGTCTCCTGGCCTTATGGTTTTATTATAAATGCTCATATGGATAATAAGGATGTGATTAATATAAATTTATTAATGATTCTAATAGATCTTTATGGAAAATATAATAAGGGTGATTTAATTTATTGAAAAGATGAGCTTATAAAAAATAAATAATTAGGGATCCATTGCTTTCTTTGATATTTTCTATGAGATTAATTTGAGAAAGAAATCATTTCCTATTAACGAGATTGTCCCTTATTATCTACTAGTGTTAACAAGATTCTCCATAATATTATTGGGTAAGTGCACAAAGGTGGTGGACCAAAAAGGGGTCCTAAGATGCCATTTTTTTTTAAATCAACAAAGTCTAAACTTTAACGAGAAATTGAAGATAGGTACACTCAAAATTTGAAGATGCAACAAGAACAAGAGTTGAAGTTCTCTGGATCTACTTTCTAAACTACTGATTTGTTTTGAAATTGGTGGAGATTAAGGGTTTCAAAAAGGGGCACCACATTTATTGGTCATGTTTTTATCAAAAAACATAAATAGCACCAAATGTGGTGCCCCTAAAATGATAATTTTTTTAGAATTTTGCAAATTTCTCTGATGAGAAACTAGTTAACACCATGAAGTTTATGCCAAATTTTTTAGCTAATTTTTTTACAAATTTCCAAAGTGGACACATCTTGAGAAAAAGAAATTTGAGCGTACTCCCCCAAAGAATTTGTGAAAACTAATCAAAAATTATTTTTTCTTTTTTTAAAATTGTGTCTAATGGACTCTAGTTTTAAAAAATGTATTTTGTTTCAAAATTCGATGATCGAGTAAAAATCTATGCCCAAAATACGACATGCTGGTTTTTGACAAAAAACGGACACACTAACAAAAGAAATTAGAGATGAAGACCTTGATATAATAAAAATGTGAAAAGAATTACATGGATGGATAGCTAAGAGAGAGCTTAACGATTCCATGGTGTTTATTTTGGTTTGCATTGAAACATGTGCAAACTTGACGAAGAGCATAAGCAAGAATGTTAGAAAATTTTGCATGTTTGCAAAATAATGCATCTCAGGCCTAAGAAAGATGAGCAAGCCTTTGGGTTGGATTCCCAAGGAAAATCCAAGCCTAAGGCTTGGTGTTTCCCAGGGTAGAGACTTTGGCACATTCCAAATTTGGCATGCACCAAATTCAAAATATGCAAATTTTGCATTTGGCATGTGCCAAATATGGTGCACACCAAATAAGGCGCACACCAAATGCTTCACATACAAAGTATTTCATTGTATTTATCTCTTTCTCCCCCAAACTATAGGCCAATTTCTCACTCCCTCTCTTATTGTTTCTGTTCATTCTCTCTCTCATTACATATCCCTCTAAGCCTCTCTCTCCCCATATCTAGCTCTCTATCTCACTCCCACTTTGCCTCACTACCTTTCCCTCATCTTATTTCACACATTCTCTCTCCCCCTATATCTTTTTCCCTATGTGTCTCCCTCACTTTCTTCCTCTTCCTCTCTATCTCACTATCCTTCCTTACCTCTCTCTCTCTCTTTGGTCTTTTGTCTCTCAAGAGTTTATCCCTCCCCTCTATAGGTCTCTCCCTCCCTTTCTCCCAGATCCCTCTCTATCTCCCCACCCCTCTCTCTCTCATGCACACACACACAAACACACACACACACACACACATACATCTTCTCTCTCTCTCTCTCTCTCTCTCTCTCTCTCTCTCTCTCTCTCTCTCTCTCTCTCTCTCTCTCTCTCTCTCTCTCTCTTTATGAGCTAATTTTATTGTCTTGTTTGTGCGTGTACATTTATAAATCATCATCATTGAAGTAATCAGTTTTACACAATCCATTATGCTTCTTGTTGTTCTTTCTATATTCGATTATGTTTGTATTTTTTGCATTGACATTTCGGATCACACTTTGTGAATCATCATCAGGATGATAGAGAGCTCAAGGATTTTAATTCTAATCCTTGAGCTCTCTATCATCCTAATGATGGTTCACAGAGTGTGATATGATTATAATCCTTGATCTCTCTATCATCCTGATGATGGTTCACAAAGTGTGATCCGAAAACATTGATGCAAAAAGTACAAACACAATCGAATCCAGAAAGAACAACAATAAATCATCGTCATGGCAAGGAAAAGATGAAATAAGCTAACATGGGAAGAGTGTGAAGCTAAGAATGCAAAGACAAGAGACAATATGAGGTAACTTCACGAATCAAGGAAATTGAACATCATAGAAGAAGACATGCCAATTCTTGTTGAAGGAACACCATCTCTCACATCTCAAGCTGAAGGAACACCATCTTTCATGTCTCAAGTTGAAGGCACGCCATCTCTCCCATCTCAAGTTGAAGGCACACCATCTCTCACATCTCAAGTTGAAGGCACACCTTCTACAACATCTCATGTTGCAAGTACATCTCAATTTCAAGGTACGTCATCATTTTCAACTTCAGTTAAAGGTATGTCATCTATCCCTAATGTTGTTAACATTCGTAATATTGAGGAAACTCAAACTTTGAGAACACCTCCTAGAATTTCGCATACAAAGTCTAAGTATTTGATTGATATTGATGCTAATATTTTACAACCAATGATAAGATTCCAAAGCGTACTTGTCAAAGATATGCTAACCAAATTTGGAGATTGTATTTTGAGAAGTTAAATGAGATTGAAATATGACAACTATTTGTTGAAATGAAGAAAAATATAAAATTTAGGCCCATCATGAAGATTCTTGGGCTAAGAGAATCAAATGATTCAAGTGAGAAATAAATTGTGAAGAATCTAATGAGTGCATATGAGAGTGTGGTTTTTACATCACACATGAAAGATAGCAATGTCACATGATGTGTCATCACATCAACAATAGTAAGAACTCAAACCAAGCAATATCAGCTCATTAGAAAGACAACTAAAGAAATGAAAATAAGTAAAAAATATCTAATGAGAGCCATGGGAAGGCATGAAAGAGTTGAGGATCCAAATGTCAAATAGTTATGGACATTCTCTGTGTAGAATACAAGATGCCACTGAGAGGGGGGGTGAATCAGTGGTTATCAATATTTTCAACCTTTTAAATCTGACTATGTGTACCTGTTAGCAGTTCAAACACTAAGTGAATATACCGCGAGATAAGGAATAGATTAAGATGCAAGCACTCACAAAGACACATCACATAACATTGAATATACAAGAAAAACCCAATGTGGAAAAAACCTCGGTGAGAAATGCTACTGGAGTCTACTGCTCCAATCCAGCCTCACAATAAACAATTGTTACAATGTTTAGGGTACCAACCCAAGGATCACCAACCCCTACTGATTTAGGGCACCAATCCAAGGAGCACCAACCCCTGCTGATTTAGGGCACCAACCCAAGGAGCACCAACCCCTGTTGATTTAGGGGACCAACCCAAGGAGCATCAACCCCTACATCAAGCACCAACTTAGTGAACATAATGAATGCTATCAATGCAATAGTAATAACCCAATTACAAATGAGTTTCATAACCTCTGTATACACTTCACCCTGTCGGTTCAACTCCTCTCTGATTCTCTACTTCTCATCACTGCTAGTTCTATTCACTCTGTCGGTTTTGTTCACTCTGTCGAATTTGTTCACTCTGTTAGTTTTGTTCACTCTTCCAAATTCCTCTTCTTCTCAGCCTCTGCCTTGCCTAACATCATCTCACTCTCTCTCTACATCTTTCACTCACTGCTGCTGACTTATCGATTTAGACTTTGTCAGTTGGATGAACTGTCAAACAATGCACATGGCTACCAGTTACTCTGCTTACCGGTTTAAGCCTTCTTACTAGTTCTCTCTTCAAGCACTTAGTCACTTCAATGTTCTTCGATGAACTTTCTGACTGGTTAACTCTCTGATGCACACTCACACACTCTTATCCAGCATCACAACATCATCAACTTTGATCTTCTGTCTGCATATTTATATTCGAGCTTTCCCGCCAAAATGGGGATTCAACTTCACACACCTAGGGTTTTCTCCACCAACCCAGATTCGTAGCAGATCAGAATGGATCTCATCTTCGAGATGGACAACCTGCAACAACTCAGACGACACCGCCAAATCTCCTCCTTTCAATACACGTTTAATATTTTTAGCAAACCACCGGGCCTGCTTTTGTTAATCACATTAAATGATCTCGCAGTTCCTTTCTCCAAATCAGATCTGCAACCTGATGTCCTACTTCGATCATGATGTCAAGGAATTAGATCTTTGTCCTTCGACCTACTTGCCTTTAACTTCTCTATCTTATCCCAAAGGGTTGTGATATTGCCACCAACCGATAGGAGTGGATCTTTGTTGCTCATTCTACTTCCTACATTGCACTAATATGACTGTATGAACCACTGAGTACTAGTAAACCTATTAAAAATGGTGCTGATAGGGAATTAGCTAACCCAAATACAAGAGCCTTTAAAGCCAATCAGGGAGATGAAATGACTTTATCTACCTTATCTAAGTTAGTTGTTCTTGGGAGCTACCAAAACTTATCTACTATATATATACATGAAATGAATTTATCTACAAATTGAGTCCATCGGTCCCCAATGGTGGTTTGCAATGCCACCCGACCAGGTGGAACCCTTAGGTCCACCCCATCGTGCTTGTGGAGATAGTTCCAAATAGTCAATCAAAGTATACAAGGGGGATGATAGGCTCACACATGCCATACACGATGCATACATGACACAAGTAATGGAACAATACAGTGCAACATCAATAGGGAAGGATGATACCAAGTCATGAATCCACGTAGGGTCACTACTTTAAAACTACACAAGGCATTACATTCTAGAGTGCAGTGGAGGAAGTGTCATTGTATGTCTCTTTGCACAAGTCCCAACACTCCATGTGTGGGATTGCCTTTGATTGTATGTTCTCATTGGGATGCACCATATGGAACCAAGCATTCTCTCATATAGATGAGAACGACAATCACACAATCCCTATGCTACATGAGCGGGTATGTCTCTTTGCACAAGTCCCAACGCTCCATGTGCAGGCATGCCTTTCATCGTATGTGCTAAATGGGGACAGACCATATGGAACCAAGCATTCTCTCATGTGAATGATAAAAAGGATCACATAATCCTTGTGTGAGTGGGCATGCCTCTTTGCACAAGTCCCAACACTCCATGTGCGAGCATGCCTTCCCAAAACACCCTTGGTGTTGTGATAGCCCTCAAGGCATGCTCAAGGAACCAATTTTATTGTTATTTGTTTTAACCCAAGTCTATTTTTATGTTATCACTTGATTAAAAAACTCTCCAAACATGAATTCCAAGCATACCAAGTACGCTTTCAGACGAGCACAAGTGGGAGCCACTCCCTAGTCTCACTCTAAGACTAAGCCCATGTCATATCTAAGTGCAAGTCATCTCAAATACATCAAATTGTCTCAATTGCAAAATGCCATTTTCATACATAAGAAAGACATACTCAATTGGGCACAACACCAAGAGAACAAATGCAACTCATCATTCTTTCTACTTGAAAACTCAACTCTTCTTGTTTCACCTTCATTCACTAGGCTTCACCAAGATGCCCAAATAGAACTATCAACCTCACCAACTTGTTCCAACACTTCCTAGGGTCTCTACATACCCTATTCCACTTTACCCAATAGTCTTCACTCACCCTATCAACTGGTTCACTCACACACCCTTACCTAGGTCCCTAAATAGGCTAATCCCTAGTAGCCTTGTTCAGCGGATAATCTAACCTTTACTCAAAATAATCCAAAAACACTTGAAAAAAAAATTATATATCTAGATACCCTTTTGGAATTTTCAAAAACACTTGAAAAAAAAATTATATATCTAGATACCCTTTTGGAATTTTCATAACATATGTGAAAATCAACTATGGGTCTTTTGGACGAAATACTCAGACCAGCACCCTGCTACACACCAACTAGGCCCAATTAGCCCTCTTTTCCAAAGAAAGCACCAACAAATGGTACGGCCACAAATCCAAACCAAAAAAAAGTCATGAAAAATGTTCCAAAACCATATATTTTTCATGTTTCAAGACAATACACACTCATTTGATAGGTTAGATACTAAACCCCCCTTTTTAGGCCTAAAAAACTAGGGCCTCCTTGTTCAAACCCCAAAACTCACTTCCAGATTGAAACTTGGTATTCACCATGAATTTACCATCCCCTAACACTTTTTCACATAGAAACACTACCTCCTTAAGGTATATCTTCTATTGCTATACTCATGCCTCCATTTTAATGCCTTTCTTCACTCAATCTCTTACCCTAGGGTATCAACACTTCATCTCCATATTATTTCCTGCACATGTAAGGTTAGAGACACATATAATACAATATTACTGACCCATTCCACAAGGAACAGAAACCACATAAAGTGGAACAGGTCACATTTGCATTGTGACTCTCAAAACTCCCTAAAACAATCACGTACAACAAATTTTAGAACGATTAATAGAAGTATATCAGATTGAATGTAAAACCTTCAGTAATAGTATCAAATGATATTACAAACACTCCTCTACATTTCCAAATCCATTTCCAATAAAAAATGAAGCAAAGAAGAAGAGTTTCAGACCAATAAAGTGCAGATTTTAGACAAAAATTGCAAGGAAAACCTTGTATTTTTATTGCCAAACCCCAAACTCTTACAATCCTAAGAAAATATGACCCTCAACCTCTTCATTTTGGATCATTACAAACATATTTAAACCTCTTCCCTTCATGGAAATCGAAAACCAACTCTTAACCACCCATGCAACCACTTTTGGGTGTTTACAACTTTAATTTATTGTCAAATTGACACTTTTAGTTGTTAATTGACAAGTTTTTAACCTTTTTGCATATTGACACTTTCTAATTAACTTTATTACATTAATATTGGATGGAATGTTGGAAGAGATGTGTGGGACCCCTGCACACCCCATAGAAGCATTTAGAAGCCATAAAAAAGTGCCATAGACCAAATATTAATGATTGTCCTAAGGGTACCAATTGTGACAATCACAAGTTTACCAGTGATATTGCCTACTCAAACAAGTTGTGTTTGGAAACCCCACTAGGTGTGTATATGTAATGGTAATGAAATGTCCTAAGAGTAGCCCTTACACCAGTATGCACAAACCTTGGTGACACAACGATGTTGGTGTGGCCTTGGGCCAAGGGTGGTTGACTGTTACAATTAGGACAATGATCTCAAATACAATTTACAGTGTTTATAACTCTAATGTCCCAATCTACTTGTATATATTTTCACAAAACAATTAACAACCCAACCATAGCTATTAATAAGAATTCCCCATAAAATGCATGCAAAACGTATCATCATTGATAGGATAACCGACTTTCATTTAGTAAGAGACCTCAATGAGTGGAGTTTCATGCTGAAAAGAGTACTTGCAATAAAGATATTGAAATCAACGAGACATTATGCATTCAAAAATCCACAAGGAAGACCTAATATTTATGAATGAAATTGCAAATCAATCTAAGTTACATGTTTGATATCTTACTTATATCATGGAAACATAATATATATATGCACTCAACATACCTCTTTGCTTGTTTATTTGAGAATGTTGCTAGGAATTAATAGGTGAATGATACATTGATCTACACATGAATCACTTGTACTTTCCCGATACTTTCATCCCTTGGTCAAGGCCGCGTACCCCCTTACACTTGAATATTGTTTCCACCCTCATGATTACTTGAAGTCCATGCTCAAATCACACTAAATGACAATAGTTAGTACAAAATAGTGGCCATAGCCAAGGAAGCCCAAATTTATCCATACTCAACATAATAAGAAATAACTAAATCATCTGGACCATTATTCATAACATAACCTCTTTTTCACATCATGGAAGGCCAAAATTACAAGGATCACGCTTCTTCGAAGGAGCCATTGTTCAGAGACACCAAGCTATCAACAAGAGTAGAAGCTATTAGGCTCATACAATTTTAGGACATATAAAGAGTTGAATCAAAAGTGAGATCATGAAGCATACAATAGAGAAGTCTTCATGGAATAGACATATGAAAACATCTCATTCATGAAGTAACAAAATGCCAAAGAAAATGACAAGTAATTAAAAAATTGACAAGGATGAGGCATATTCATAACTTTTGTAGTCCCGCCGTGGATATCAACACTAGAAGCAACTCATATTGTTAGTGTACATACAAGACAATATGGGAGTTCATTATACCCAGCAACTTGTGGTGTTGTTGTTCGTCTTGGCTCTGTTGGACCTTGCAATTAAGATTCAATATACATTATTCAATAAGATTAACTGTGCAACATAATTAAATATTGAAAAGTGTGTTATCTTGTTGAGATTCACTTGGTTTCAAGAATAGTTTAATATTCTCTACTTTATGTAGAGGAAGGGTGTGATAAATGAACCTTTAATATTTAAAAGGGAATTACAAGGTTCAAACCCCTAGGCCTACTAGCACCCAAATGGCTCAAATAGGTCAAATGCAAACCAACACTTCTCCAAATGATTCCAAAGGTATGGAATGTTTGTAATACCTCCAAATAAGGTTTTTCAACTGTTTTTGTGGTTCTAAGAACTTGTTTAAGTGCAAAGCCCTCTTTTTAGCCTTCTAGGCCTATTTGCCCAATTAGCCCTCCAGCGAGGAAAATGAATTGTTTTCACTCAACTTTTCCAAACAAATGAAAAAAAAAAATTATATATGCTATCCTGCAACTATGCACTGTTTTTGGACTCCAAAAATGGTAAATTTGCAAAGGAAGTATATAAAGTTTTAACTCCCTGACTCCCAAACTCTCAAAATTCATCCAATATGGTTAAAAACTAAGTAAAATGCAATTAGTTTCAAGGTCTAACATTCCTAAGTGTAAAATCTCTAATTTAGCCTTCCGCAAACCCGTAAAAGTAGGGTTTCTCACATACCCCTCTTCCAAACACTATACCACCCAAATTATGATGGTTTCACCTTCCATAAGAAATTTCTTGACACTTTCAATCATAAAATATATCCCTCCTTAAGGCGGATTTTCTACTACTGCTCCTTAGCAAGCATTTTCAATGCATTTTTGCTCATTGGCTCATGGTGATCACCCTCCTCTCAACTTATCTGCACATACCCTATTATATTTCTATAATAAATGTTAGAAAAATTTCATCCCATGAATTTCAGGCCTGGAGAGTTCATGGAATGACTTCATTCATTGAAAACTATCAACTGTTATAAAAATGCAAGCAAAACTATGAGGACAGTCAGCCCAAACGTGCAAAACTGAAACCAAAAATAAATTATCAATGCATCCAAATGATAATTGGTAGGTTAAAAACCCTTTAAAATCATTATTAAACAATAACCTATCAATATGTTATGTAGATCTTGCAAAATAACAATAAAATGAAAGAATTTGATCTTTATTGCAAGGTTGTTGTCTCAGTCCGTACACCAGCATTCTCTCTGTCGTACACAACATTAAATGATACTTTTATAACTTCTCCCTAACTATATCAACCACCTTTTATTTGTTACATTTCATGTTTAAAGCATTTAACTCCTAAAAACTAATTTCCCCCTAAAACTACCTAGTTGTTGCCTTTCAAATATTCAAATTTGTCAAGTATGCAAAATGACATTATTTGATCAAAAACTCCTAATTATTGACTCTCAAGGTCATGAAATGTTTTATTAAACTTGTCTAAACCTTTCTAAACTCTCTAATACCTAAATTCCTATTACATCTTTTTGTTGGTCCTATGGTCCTTACCAAGCCCTTTAGGACAAATTACAAACTTATTACAATTTTCATCATTAAAGGCCATAATGGGCTTCAATACATCATGGTTTATTGTTCCTTCACTCCTAAGAACTTCAAAAGTCTTTAATGGCTTCATTGATTCCTTTGGTCTTTTAAGTGCACCTGCACCATGCTCCCCAAAAATGAAAAAACTCTTGTCCCAAGAGTTTGGTTTGAGGTTGCCTCCATCAACTGGCCAATGCCTCCTCATTGGTTGGTCTCCCAATGTGATCTCTTTCCTACCTTCACCTGCATTCACTTTGCCAAAAGTATTAGAATGAAAACAAAATTTATGAGGCCTTTTTTTAGGATCAGACTGATGTCTTGCTGCCCCATCTGATTTTCCTGCTTCATAGTGGTTTGTTGTTTGTTGCACCACCTGAACCTATTCTCCCTTCGTCTGACCTTCTAATGGACACTTAATAGTGCCTATTTGAACATATTTCAAGTCCCAATCGGCTTCTCTTTTAGGACTAATCTGTTGCTCAGCCATAACCAACATTTTGTTGCCTTGGGTTTGCTGCCCCCAACTAGTATCATACTCATCTCTACCCTGCTCATTCAATGGAATGTTGCTTCCAAAACACATCACCATCTTTTCATTACTCCTATAATCCAGAGGTTGTAACTTATATCTTTGTCTACCCTTATGCACAATGTAGGCATTTGAGTAACCATCATGAAGAGTTCTTCTTGGCCATTGCCATGGTCTACCCAAAATTATATGTCCACAACTCATAGGTATGATATCACACATTACCTGATCATGATAGGGACCAATTGAAAAATTAACAAGAGCTCTCTTTCTAGTTGTACTCACTTGGGCCATTCTCATAGGGTGATTACCTTTTCCCACTGTGGCAAGCCCACTAAAGGTATTCAAATTTCAAACATAGAAGCGCTTCAAGGGTCAGGATTTCTGATTGTCCAAATGGACAAGAGCATACTCTCCTACCTTTTAGACAACTTCTCAAGCATAGAAAAAAAGATGTTCATTAACCAATAGCAATTTAAGTGTGCCTAGAAAACTTTAAGAAGACACAAAGTTTGGCTGAGTTCTCTTAGGCAACCTACAAAACAAATACATTAGTAATCATGTTATTTTGATGAATTGAATCTTTGGAAAGCGTAATCTTTGACAATCGTTTTGCAAAAACCAGTTAGGCTGCTAGAAAACTCAAAATCAGGCAAGGCTTAGCATTAGTAATAGCCAAATTGAATCATACAAACCCTAAAATGCAAATTGTTTTGAAAATCCAAAAGCAAAAAATTGTACGACAATCTTCACCTGATAGTACGAGTATTCCCACATACCCGTACAAGTGCACAAAGAAACTCGTATGGTACTGTAAAGCTACTTGTATGAGATTCTGAAGCAGGCCTGACCAAAAACACGTGAGATGGAAGATTTGATGATGAGAGAGGCCAAGAAATTAGATTTCCTGCCCCACGGTGGGCACCAAAATGTCGTGTGTGTGAAGTAGTATACCTGCAGCTGCAACACAAACACTCAATAGATCATTTCAAGCATGGTTAGCAAATTGAAATCAAATGAAAGATAAACCATGACAAAGTGAGCAATCACCTCCTAAGAGATGTGAGTATGGATTTGTTCTCAGATCTAGAGAACAATCCTAGTGACCCGACTACACCAAGATGAAGGATTCAAAATGATATGATATGCAAGCTAGATGAGTGCATGATTATGCTAGATTGATCCAAGAAGCTAATTATGCTAATGATATGCATTGATGATGCTATATGATAAAACAATTATGCTAGAGGATGATCAAATTAAGCTAGATCTAAGATGCAATAAATGATTAACAATGCTAAACTAGAATGCTAGAAATGATATGCCTATAGTAACAATGCTTGAAATGAGATGAGATGGGATCCTTTGTGCTCCAAAATGGGGGATATTTATATGATTTCCAAGGCTAGGGGTGAGGTGGCAGGAATCAACGATCAAGATTGAGTCTGAAGATATCAAGGGTCAAATTGGAGGAGGTTGGAGAAGAGGTTGGAGGGAGGGACACTTGTCATCTCTATGGTGACAAGTGTCAAGGAGCCTTGCTCATAAGAGGGCAAGTGTCCAAGGGAGGAGACATGTGGCATAAGTGCCATGTGTCTCAAGGGGATAATATCCAACCCATATGAGGTTAGGATAAGGAGGTTAGGATGAGGAGATTAGGATGGGGTTAGCTAAACCCAGGATTAGGTGGAATGGGTTAGGTTAGGGGATGGTTAGGTTAGGTGGTTAGAAGTTAGGAGGCATGTGGGTAATTTGAATTTAAAATTTAAATAAATAGGAAAAGGCTAATTAACTTTCAACAACTCATAAATTGATTTGTTATAATTAATTAGGGGATTAGAAGAAATGAATTAAATGGGGGGAGGATTAATTAATTCAAATTAATTAATCAAAGGGGACTATTGAAATGAACTTGTTAAATAAGTCCTTAGATTTATTAATAAGCAAATGAATGGGAAATTTAATCAAATTGCTAGTGAATTCAATTAAACTGGGAAGGGAGAATAATTAAATAATTACTTATTTAATTAATTATCTTCAGACCATTTTTAGGTGTATACAGTAATAATTGAATTATTTACTGAATACATACTTGATCACTTGATGGTGTCATGTAAAACCTAGTCGGGGGAATGTCACAGGTAGTATAAACACTTTGACCCTGGATTTTTATCACAATCATTGTACTAATTTAGTTATTCTAACACTTCAAAATAAAATTAAATGAACTTGGAAAAATTTACCTAGGTATCAATGTTGAATGTCTCATTAGCAGAGACTTTGTCATGACCATATTCTCTGTAGCAGATGGTTTCTCTGTAGGTACATGCTGACTACTATCAAGGTCATAAGTGCAAAGAGACCTACATGACTGACAGTAGTGAGATAGAACTCGAGGCCTACAAGATCCACCCCCATCAACATGTACTAGAGGCTCAACATACTATATGAGGGTCTGAGTCAACAAACTAATGGACTCTAAGGTATCCACCTCGACACGCTCCTTCATAATGGAAGGAATGATCACATGCTCCATGTCATAGGTCTACCCAAGGGTCTCGATACTACATTTGGTTCACGTTGTGCCCCTACTCTATCATGTGAGGATCCCCCACCCCTACCTTGGAAATTTAGATAGTCAAAATAGATAGGGATATCATTAAGGACAAACTCACAATCGAGTTTCCCCAAAAAGTAATGAGCCACCTCATGATTATTGCATGGCAGTTGATCAAAAACCATCCATCGCCTATCCCAAAAGTTATTCATTATCCCTTGGTGGTGGCACCAATGGATACGGAACCTCCTGCATCTAGGCTATACAATTTGATTGGTTCAAGGGTCCGTAAAAAGAGCACACAAGTCAAATTTATTTATTTTCTTTGTCTTTACTTAAGCATATGATAACTCGTTTGCACAAAATTATTTTTGTTGTTCTCTTAAATTGTTGGACCACATATCAATTTGACCACTCACTAAACCTACATGGGCTACGATAGATTGTAGTGATTCTACAAGGCTTGTCTTATGTGAGGTTTTTAAATTAAGATCTTTAAGCCTATTGATCAACTCCCCAAGTTGTTTTATATTGTTTTCAATTTTCCCTAATATGTTTTCTTGTGTGCCTAGGGGATGTCTAGGAATTGAAGGAAGGGTTGGCTATGCCTCTTCTTTAGAAGGCTCTTGACGAGGAGGTGATGGTGGGTTTTCAATATTCTTAGATGGATTCTCAATTCCTGAAATCAAAAACAAGTTTTAATTTAAAAACCTAATTTAATTCACAATTTAAACAAAATTTGAGAGTAAAAAATCAGAAATACATACTTCTTTGACTACCCTTGACATCGTGGTGCCATTTTGATGATGATCTCACACTTTTGGGAGCAAATTGTGGTCTTCTTTTGACATGTGTAGTCTAGAGGTCGAAGAAATCAATCAAAACTTGAGGCTTGTACAAAAAAATGAAAAATGAAAAATGTTTTTTTTTGTTTTTAAAGCTAGTTTCAAGTTTGGCATGCACCAAATAAGGTGTGTTCCCTATTTGGCATGTGCCAAAGTGCCTGCTTGGGGCCAAAAAAGTTTTTGCCAACTTTTTGGTCCTCCATCTTGGTGCACTCACCCTATTATTTTATCTCAAACTAGATTTTTTAAGGATTATAATTTATACTAGTATAGATATCATAAATACATCTATCTACAAAATACCAAGAGATATCAATTAAGAGCTATTTTATTTTACCTAAAATATATTTTATTTTATGTTAGAATAATTTTATTTACTGTATATGTACATACATAAATTTTGTTGCATATATATCAAGCTTAAAATTGTATTTATGTTTATTTATAGATAAATTTTAGTTTGGTTAATTATTTAATGACTTAAAGTTTATATTTTCACTCAACTTGTGTCCATATAGCTTTCAAACATGAAAAAATAAATGATTGTTAGACTAAAAACTGTTTTATAATTCACTTGAATTATTCAATATAAAGAGTTAAGATTGGATCTAGGCTTAGTTCAAATTTCTAGAGTTTTTGTGATTAGGAGCATTAGGAGGCCATGAAGAAGATTGAAGATCTAATCCTTATCTTCTATTTATATTTTACTTTTTATTAATTACTTCATAAATTCAATTTTGTGTCCACAAGAAATATTTAGTTGATGTTCCTTTCTCTTACAGTCATAACAAATATCCTTTATTGTCCAATATAAATTCCAAAGTGCCCATAGAAAAGATGATACACCCCAAAGTGTCCACAAGAATGCCATTGGTTATGTTTAGAGAAACACATAAATGTGTATAATTATCTAATGCTAAGTTTTCAATTATATGAAATTCTTCTATACATATGTTATACTAACTACCTAGATCAATATGAATACATTCACATTGTTGACATGAAGAATCGAGTTTAGGGTTAAAGCCTACTTTTTAATTGGGTTTAGGGTTAGGTTTAGGTTTAATTAGGGTAAAAGTTTGAGTTTAATTAAGGTTATTGTTATCTTATGGTTATGTTTACACTTAGGGTTTATTTTGGGTAAGGGTTCCATTACAATTAATGTTTAATAAGGGATGTTTTATTACAATAGACTAAAATTTTAGTTCAATTAGAGCTAATGTTAACTTATGGTTAGGGTTAGGGTTTAGCTAGGGCAAGAGTTCAATCAAAATTAGGAATTAATAAGTTTTTGGTTTAATGAGGTTAAAATTTTGAGTTGAGTTAGTTGAGTTATAATTATTATTAAAAAAAAATTAGAGTTTAAGTTTGATTAGGTTGAGCTTTCAATCAAGGTTAGGGTTTAATAAAGGATAAATTTGTTTAATTAGGGTTCATGTTCACTTGTGGTTAGGGTTAGGGTTTGATTAGAGTAAGGGTTCAATCATTGTTAAGGTCATGGATAGGGTTATAACCCTAACACTATTAAACTTAATGTTGAACCAAAGGTTAACCTTAAACCTAACCTAACAATAAGCCTAATCGTAATGTTAATGTCATTATTTGTTATATCATGTCATATTTATATTATATTATGAATTATTATACATTAAAATATGTGTGTGTGTGTGTGTGTATTACATGGATGTTGAAAGATCTTTAAGGGTTGACTTGCAAAACTATTTGTACATTTAAATAGGTTAATTTGCACCTAGAGTGAATAGAAAAAAAAACCTTTGAGATGCAAATGCTGCTAAATCCTAATATAAAGGATTCTTAATTCTTTTGTATCTACTACTTGATTGTTAAAAGGTGGAGGTTATCTACCTAAGTTGAAGGTGTTAACACCAATCTTTCTGAGACGTATCTATTTAAATTCAGGCTTTGATTACACTCTAAATCCTCATCAATTAATTGAATGCAAAATATTCTAAAAAGACCAAAATCTACATTTTGAGTTAAAATCTTAATTTAGATTTCAAAAAATCAAATTCCTTACATGACAATCTATACTAAAACTACTAAACCAATACGTGGATATAATTCAATGACCAATCAATCAACTATTGTTTAGTAATACATAGTTACATACTTATAGTCACAATCATCGACCTTTATTGCCACACATTAAGAAGAGTATTATTATTTCACATAGATCATAATTTCATATTCTATCTTTCACATGATATTCTCATATTTTATTGCTTCCCTTTGTTGAAACTTCCCTCTCCCCTCCCCATTATTACTCTCTCTCTCTCTCTCTCTCTCTCTCTCTCTCTCTCTCTCTCTCTCTCTCTCTCTCTCTCTCTCTCTCTCTCTCTCTCTACTTTGGTAATATATTTGGTGTGCTTGAAGCTTTTGTGGATTTAGAGCTAGATAGTACTTTAATAAAATTGACCAAGAAATTGATCCCTTTGGCCCTGATACTAATTCTTTCTAAATCATTATTTTGATATGCAAACTCCTGCAAATGAAGGGGAAATTATTAATAATGCTCTCTTGAGGAATAGGGACAAGCTTCGTGAGGACTCAAAAATTCAAGCCCAAGAAATTGGATATGCTCATTTGAAGGGAAGTTAGATAGAGATAAATGTGGATGAGGACATGTTAGAACTTACACAAGATATTAATAACAAGGATGATGGTAAAAGAGGGCCTCTCCTATTCTAGGTCTTCAACAATATTTTTTAGAAGGGTGGTATGGATAAGGTGGTAAAGGTAGGGAGAAATATGGATTGAAAAAAGAACAAAATTAATAGAGTCTATAGTTGAGTGTGGTGTTATGAAACATTAGATTCTTACTTTTCCAAGTTCCTCTAAAATGAAGGTGATATCTTGGAATGTGAGGGGTTTGAGTAGCATTCCTTGATAAAATGCTACTCATGATATGGTTAGAGAACATAGACCATATATTGTTTCCACTTAGGGAACAAAGTTATCTTGTGAAAATATGGTTAGAATTTCTCCAAAGATTTGGAGAGGTGGATAATTTCTTTCTATTGGAGCTCGGGGTTCTTCAAGTGGGTTAGGTTGCCTATGGGATTCTCATAGTGTAACTCCTTGGTGGGTTGGTAGTAAGAATTCAATCTCCTTGGTTGCCTCTTGCTTTATCTCTAAGATTTTCATCTTACTCACTATTCTCCTAGCAATTTTCCAGGTAAATTTTTGTGACCTCACACTAGATTGTTTCATCCCTTGCTCCTAATTTGCCTTGGATTTTAGCAAGTAATTTTAATTCTATTATAACCCTAGATGAGAAAAGAGGAGGTACAGATAGATTGGGTCCTTCCTCTACTTTGATGAGGGATAATGTATATCATTTCTTAATCCCATTGATGTAAAACCAAGGAATGGAAACTTTAGCTAGACTAATAGGTGTAGACGAGATTCTATTTTTGAAAGGCTAGTTAGATTTCCAGCCTCTGATTTTTGGTCTGGTGACAACTAGGCTTCATATGGAAAGGGTTTGATCATGAGCCCATCATCTTTCACTCTATAGTACTTTCAATGCCAAAAAATCCTTCTTTCAAATTTTAGTTAATATGCCTTTGATTTACTCTTTAAAACATGATAACCTTTTCACAATGGTCTTGTTTGAGATAACATGTATGATTTTTTTAATAAGATAGGAGTTTTAAGTTTAATTGAATAGTAATAAGAACCTAGTAGTACACTCCCCATGATAAGATTATCCATGCTAAACATTAATCATGCCAAAAAAATAGTCCTTAAGAAATCTTGTGTTCCCTCATTCACATTTGATGATTTACCTCCAAAGATACTATATTCTAAATATTTTATTTATAATTGAATATTCATATCATGAATTATCAAACATCTCCTCTATTAATACATATCCAAAATAGAATAATTAAACCAAGATCTATAAATTATTAACATTATCTCTTGTTATTTTTGTTGGCATATGGACACTCCAATGAGACATTGTGTGTGATTGAAGGTTTTGTCATTGATGGCAACCTTGCAATCCTATGGCATCGGCAAGACATTCTACCGGCAAAGCATTATTCAAGCAAGACAGTGCACCAGCATCAACAAGACCACTCTACACCGGCACCGGCACCGGCACAGAAGAAAAGATGTATACCAGCACAGAGGCCGACAGGATTTTTTATATGTAATATTTTGTTTATTATTGTAAGCCGACTTGGCAAATTGTAAAATGACTCTTGTATATAAAAGAGATCATTGTAGACATTTGTAAGAGAAGAAAAGGTAGCATAAAGAAAATTATGAGACAGACCTAATGTGCGAATTATAGGTCAAGGGTATATGTAAAGAACAGAGCAAGAACCGGTACTGAATTTGGCATTGAAGATGCTATTATAAAGCAGTACAGAACATTGGATTAGCATAATCCTCATTGTAAGTCAGTGTGACTTCTCACTGAGCAGTGTGCTCTAGGCAGTTGGCCTTCCTGCATGTGCAAGTCCCTATTGTAAGTAATATTCTCTTATTGGACAGTAAGTGAATATTGTGGGTCACAAATCCCACCGAGGTTTTTCCCACACTGGGTTTCCTCCTTAAACATCTTGTGTTATGGTGTTATTTTCATGTGGATGTTTTTTATTCTGTTTATTACATTAATTCTTGCATACTGGTACTCTGTTACTTTATGTTCTGCATGTTTTATATTAAGAAAATTACATTACCGGTCAGATACTGATTCACCCCCCCCTCTCAGTATCTGTGGGAACCCTAACAAATTTGAATAAATAAAATTTATTAATCATCAAATATCATATCATTGGAGAAAATATGTCATACTTAATAGTTATCCCTACACACAAAAGAAGCCTGTCAATTCAAAATATCCACATAAGACCCGACTTCCTCCCATACCCACTATAGGTTCTCTTATTAGTGGGGGCCGTACGTCTTGAATTTTGTTGGACAAGAACCGACCTGTATTCCAATGCTCTCTCGGTCATACCCACTACAAGTGATTGTTCGGGGTCACTGAGCAGACCATTGAGAAAAGATGAGTACACCCTATCATCATTGGTGAAACAAAAAACAACCAATGCAACATCAAAGTCGTGTTTCGAATGACCAAATACTTTTCCGAGCATATCTCTAAAAATGGAATAATATATATTAGTTACTCATATCATAGTTTATGGATCTCACACCTATTCCCATCTATCATAGTAAATTGAAAAGACTTTGATAGAATGTTGTCTTATAATTTAACTATAGCTATTATTAAATCCCAATTATGACATGCCAAAGAAAATAACAACTTTGCATTGTGATTCTAAAATGAGTAAACAAAGATGTATTATCCTTAATGATTAAAAACCCTAAAAAATAGGGTCTTCTCCTCACAATACCAAGAGAGCCATTGCTATCAATAAAATACTAAACAAATCCAAAAAACACTTAAAACAATCCATAATAAACAAAACTCTCCATGTTACATATAAAATCAAATTCTTAATTTTCTTTTATTATAAAAAATATTATATTATTTTAAAATAATATAATCTAATTATTGATTTATTATTTTATTATTAATTTTATTTTAAAAACATATATATATTGATTGTGATATGTGTCTAGATTCAACTCTGTAAAAACCTTTTGGTAAACCATCATCAGGAGGCTACTGCATTTCTTTAATTACTCCTAAGGTGGGTTTATTTTCCCAACACTCTGCCGTGTCAAGTGCGTGGCTACAGAGGCTCTGTATGAAATCAATAAATTTGAAAGGAATAAAACATCTATTGAATTCAATTGGGAATCCTTGCAGAAAGGAAAGCCATTAACAGTAACAAGAAGACATGCCAAGTCCTCCCTATTTTGAATCACTCTCCTCATCTTTTCCTTCTACTCTGGAAAGCGTGACTCCAATACAGGCATCCACAAAATCTTCATCAATAAAATCACAGGAAAACACTTGCAGCCTGTCGCCATACCCTCTGCGGAAAGCCTGCGAGATGAACAATCGCGCATACCCTCTGATCCGATTTGTCACGGGTTTCACACACACCACCAGACTGTCTGCCTGCGGAGTCACCGTGTTCTCCACCCTGTAAAAATAGTACCTTGAATCCACAGGCACCTGAGCCGCCAAATACTCCATATTACTCTCAAATTTGGTCACCGGAAGATCCGTATCAATCCAATTATCCCTCAGAAATCCGGAGCTCCATAAAGGGGAAACAGCAGGGGAAGACGACGAAGAGGGCTTCCATACACAAATAACTCTTTTGGGCATCAATTCGCCCAGAGTTTTCCCAAAAACGCTCATTTGAGGAGCAAGTAAATGATCTCCAAGCTGCTGGATCAACCATTCCTCGATTTCCGGAGGGTCTCTGTGGCCATACTCTGTTCGAATCTGTAAAATGATGAATTCCATGCAAGTCTCAGAAAGAAATTTCAAGACCTGTTGGATGACAATATGCAAACAATAGCCTTGAATGATACCGTGACAGACATGCATGGTGTGGTCCACCCTGATGTCCAACACTCTGGTGCCTCGCAGGAGCTGGTGATAGACAGAGCATGTCTGGCACTGCACCAGCGGCCGGATTAGCAGAGGAAGGCCCATGCCGTCCGTGGCGGAGTCGTGAGTGCCCGGCCACATTATTTGTCTCAGCGTTGCCTTGCTGAGATTCGAACTCAGCATCCATTGCTTGTGATCGCTGGCATGAAAATCTGAGCCGGGGAATTCAATGCCCTGCTTCTGCTGCACCTGTTTCAGCTCTCTCTCTTCAGCAGCCACCTTCTTTTGGTGAGAAATCCGGCCTCCCATGCTCTTTTCTTGCCTCGGCAGTTGCGCCTAGACAAGTCATTTATTAAGAGACAGATGCCCCAAACCTACTCCGCGCCATTTATTATTATTCTTATTTCATTTTCGGGCTTTTATTAAAATGGTTTTTAATTTTTAAAATACATTTTGATCTTACGTGGTGTCGTCACGGCATGGAAAAAAGTGAGTACTTCACCAAATCGAACATCGAACGGCTAAGCAATTTTGACTTGTTTTTATCGTGCTTAATAGAATAATCCGTAAATAAATAAGGCATATATCGTCGAGCATTATTTTTTATTTTCTATTTTTTAATTTGTTTTCATTCATGACTATTTCTCTTAATGTATGTTTTAAAATATTTTAAGGAATTATTTAACTGATATAAGTGTAGCTCAACAACTTGTTCTTGTCATTGTATTATATTTTAAAGTTTTAATTTTTGGTTACGTTACTTATCAATGGTTTAATGAAATGATATTTTTTTTTTTGGATTTTAGTGATTAACTTTGCCATTACAACTTCCTATAATAATTATTAAATGTCAAAATTTGAGATTTAAATATATAAATATTTTATTTAAAAATTCTATAATGAATATAATATTAGTAATATAGAATATAAATATAATAAAATTTGTAATCTATAATATATAACTCATTATGTATGTAGATAATATTTTATGTCAAATTTTAACATAAATAATTAATTCATAATAAATGTTTTAAATACTTTCATTTTTTACAATTATAAATATCAAAAAATTATTTTTTAATACAATGTTATAATTAATGAAATATGTTGAGAAGATTTGACATAATATTTATTATTTTTAAAAAAAAACACAAATTAAATTAGGACATTTGTCATATAAATGAAAAATTATAATTATAAAATAATAAAATATTTTAAAGTAGAAAATTATGAAAAAATGAATTAAAAATTCATGTTAGACACAAGTGAATTAAAAAGTAATAATTATTCTTCATCTATGCAAATATTCTAATAAGATTGAAATATTTCAACCAATGACATTGCATTACATATGATCAATTAAAGTCTATAAACAAAGACTACTAAATGTAAAAAAAAAATTAATTAGATTTTTTATCAATCCAAAATAATATAAAATATAATCAAAATTCTAACTCATGTCCTTTTCACTTTATTATATTTTTCTAACCTTCTAAAGTTGAGTTAAATTATCATTTTATATTTTACTATGATTTTATACAAAGAAAATCATAGTGTTCAAGGGGTTGTGTTCTATTGGTTAAATCATTGAGTTCTCATTGTGGAGATCAAAGTTCAAATCCCAAAGGGACATCTAATATAGAATTCAAAGTGTCATGTAATGGTCTCAAGTTGATGCTCGTATGAGCAAAATATTTGTAAACGATCTAATAGAGACAAAATTTTACACTAATAATCTTTATAGAAGTAAACTATTTAGAAGAAAAAATAAATGTATCATCTATTTATGTATAATTATTATATTTTATTTAATAGGTACACAATAATTTTATGCAATTGTATAGAAAGTACATTATTATACAAGTATATAAAGAGAGAAAGAAGAATAAAGAAATATATTCTTATGGAGTAATTATCTCAAAGAGAAGGTATAATTATAAACATGATTTAAATTCTAATAAGAATAAAATTTAAATAATAAATATATTAATAAAAATATACATCATTTAAAAAAAAAACCATTATTAAAAAATGTAATTTTTAATCAATTAAAAATATAATAAATAATAATTAATTTTAACCTATACATCACAATAATTATCATTATTATAATTAATTTTAACCTATACATCACAATAATTATCGAGCAATGATGGCGCATTTCATATATTATATAGCCTTTCTACATAACATTTTCTTCATTTGAATAGAACATATCTTAGATTTTTGTCCTTTCCAAGTCAAGTCAACATTGGTTGATTTGGAATGTGAATGTTTCCTCATCCATCTATCCTAGCGCCACATAGTTATTTTAAAGATAGTCAAAGAAAATTTAGTCATGGTTCTTATTTAATAGGATGATTTAGGTGTTTTTATTTATCTATAAAAAAGTCTTATATTGAGAATTCTATTATTTTTATGGAATATGTTAAGAGATTTTAATATGGTATATTTAAAAATGGTTAAAAAAAAATTTGAAATTGAATGAAATGACAATGAATTATTTTCTTAATTTAAAACGAAAAGATTTTTTTTTATGTGATAGATTATTTTTAGAAAGATTAAAAAGATCTTATTAAATAAGTTGTTACTTAAGTTAGACAAATTATATCTTAATAAGAATTATTTTTTATTAAACCACTTGTTATTGAAAAAAATGTTGTGAAATTTCTCCGTTCTTATAATCTATGATCATCACCTAATCAAGATGAATTTTTAGCATTTCTCCTCCTTCTCAAATCTACTCTCTTATGAAGGGTTGTATACGTTAAAACATTTTCATTCCAAAGACTTTGAATATCATTGTGATCAACTATAATGACCTCATTTGCTTAGTAGAGCCTAAACTATTGTAGTTCATTGTACTTACTCTTTTCAATGGTCTAGATCTACTTATAATTTGCTAATAAAATTTTCATATTGTACTTCTTAATTTATCTCAAGGGATCTACCCAAAAAAATCTTGGAGTACTAGAATGGTGCATCATCTCATAATCTTAATCTTTGATGATTAATCAATAACTAAAGGAAAACATCATTTACTAACCCCTATAAATCATAATATCATATATCTATGAAATGAAAGTGTTTAGGGGTTAAAAAGGGATGGACTAACTAGCTATCAACTCAACTAGAACCAAACCCTCCTTCAACTAATCATTCAAATACAAACCATTAAAGGACCTATGTATGATTGACTAACTCTTATCCAAAGAGAGTCAAGCAACCCTTATGGGCTCTATTCTTTTGCTGCTCTAAGAGATTATTTGTTTGATTTGAAATATAAACTAACCAGATCTAAGTGTGCATAATTAAACACATATATTGATTAAACTATCTAATGAAGAAACTAAAACTATAGAACAAATACATAAATGAAACACAAACTAAAAAATGCACTTGTTCCTGAAAGTTGAGTTAAAACTAGAAGGAAAATGTTGCTAGGAACTCTAGTTTGACTGATGAATTACTAAGCACTTAGACAGGATCTAGAGTTTTGGTAGTTTGTACTTTTGTCTTGTCAAGTTTGAAGCTAAACTCAAGCAACAAGAGTGTTAGGCCCCTTAGTCCTAGTGGAAAGAGGTGCTAGGCTCCCTAGTCTTAGTGGACAGAGGTACTAGGAACCCTAGTCTAAGCATTTTTTTATCAAATTTGCACTAGATCTTTGTCTTTGGGTCCTAAGCAATTTTCTACCTACAATCTCCATAAAAAACTTCTAGTTGAACCTATAAAATAGAGAAAAGACATGTGGTTGTCATGATATAGGGGTTTGCCTTAGTCAACCCCCTATTTTGGTGATTTCCACCTCCACAAATAGGAAATATTGAATCTCAAAATATTGTGTGTGCTTTGAATTTTAGTGTGTATAAGATTGCTATGAGCTAAGATGCATAAATTGTAAACTAGAGTCCTACTTAAGTGTGTTAGAGTAAACCACAATGAAATGATCAAATATGAAACATGAATTAACTCAAGAACGCATGAATCACATAACTTGAAACAATAAAACTCAAATATGAAGCTTAATTGCAAAAATTTAACATGAAATCACACCAATCATCAATCAGTGACTACTTGACACCCTCCAACATCTCTTGAAGCTTCCATCATGATGAATAAATATTAATGAACTTGATTTTTTTATTTATCCTTGAATTTTTGGAATTAAGGTTCATATTTGATATTTTTTATTTGGAACTTCACATAAGGCAGAGCTTTCACATCATAAGGATATCATAAAGTTGTATTCTTCAATTGATATCACAAATGAGTAAAATGACTTGCTTATATATGAAATCCTAAGTTTAAATTGATATAAGGCCAACATAATTATATATTTTTTGCATTAGGGATATATTTCGAAAAGTCAAGACCGATACTGTATCCTCCTGAAATTTTAGCCAAAAGATATCAAGCAATGGGGCTAATCGACATTGTCCCAGCAAAATAGGCCCAAGTTTTTAGGGTCTTGTTATTGAATCTATAATTTATTTGAATAATTATAATACTTAAGTGGGGGAAAATGTTTTTTAAATTTGAAACATGGTAGAACTTATAAATTAAAATGATGAAAGATAAAGGGCACACCTAAAATTAAGGGCACACCTAGAATTAAGGGCCCAAATAAGAGTGTGATGAGATTAGAAATAAGAAAGGACTCATATTCTTGAGTTAAATATTAAATTAATGCTACAAAAGGTCCTCTAATGCATAAAGGAGTGAGGAATACTAAACTGATCTCTAGGAGACTGTGAAATTGGACCCCCTAATTAAAGGAGTACAATTTATGATGCTACATTTATCCCCACTTTAGTGGTCATATGCAAGCTAAATTAAAAGAAAGTAAACATTCATGTAAAAAGGATATTCCCAAAGATGTTGGATGAATCCCCCAGTGTAGCAATACTTGCAATTCAACGTTAGAATTGCATTCTACAAAACCACTTTGTTAGTCAAATCAAAATCAACTAGAATGCTTACTAAGAGTGATGAAATTCGAGAGTATATGTATGCTCCCATATTTATGCTTTCTCATTAGGATGTAGAAACGGGATATCATGTTTACCACATTGAACTGTGAAAAGATAGATGATGACAAATGTTTTTAATTAGGTTGCAAATTAAATCAAAACTACTCAAAGATAATTTTGGAAAAATAAAACTAAATCAGGATTCTAATGCAACAAGCAACATGTGAATCTAAGTTCTCTAGTTCATGTTATGAAAGGATTAGTGAATTATGCTAAATTAGGCTTTTAGAGAAATGTACCTTTACATAGTGAAAAGTCCACTATACACTTGTCTTATTCACTTTTTGTCTCAAGTGCAAAGGGGTCCACAAGAGTCAAGATGCCAAGAAAGCAAAGACTTTAGCCAACGAGGATGGAGGTCCTGAGGCGAGGCATCAAGGAGTGTGGAAAGACACACAAGGTAGGGCATCCAACTCTGCTTTGTATTCAAATTTTTTATTTGACTTTTGTTTTTTGCATGTAGTCATGGGTTGACCCGTGGCCCCCCTAAACTAGGTGCCATGGTCTTAGATGAGTGTCATGGTCCCACCTAGGTGTGATGGTCCCAAAAGGGCCCCATCATCCCATCTGGGCGCCATGGGCCCATGGTAGGCACCATGAGGGTCACAAGGGATACAATATATATGATGAAAGTTGAGATAAGTTTTGATGAGAAAGATATATTTTTTTATTTTGATCAAATGTAAAAAAATATGTTGATGATTGTGTATGCCTTATTTAATGCAAATGTGATTAATTAAACAACCAATGGAGATTGCCATAAGCAATGTAACAATGATTAAATTGATGCATGCTTGATTTAATTAAACAACATGAAAAGTGTTTAATGATTATGCAATGCACTCATGTTAGGCTAAATGTCAATGTGATCTAGTTAAAAGGTATTCTAACTAAACAAAACTTGGTCTAACTAACATTGCACATGAAGTAGTGAACTATATGCTAGCATAAAGAAATGCAATTTTTAAATCTATGAAAAAAAACTACATAATGAATCCAAGATAGCCTAAGAAAACTTTGTCGATAATGAAGCAATGTACACATAAATAGAAATATAATTTAACTATCTAATATAATATGCTTTAAAGATAAAAATGCTAGCATACCATTTGAAGTAAAGAAGAAAGAAAGGAGAAAGAAGATTAAGCATAGTAGTGATGTAGGTGCATAACATTAATAGGATCCTTAAGAGGGTACCTTCGATGTCTACTAGTTTATGTTGGCATTCTACCATTTGACTGAGGATATAGATGAGGAAATAAAAAAGACACAAAAGGAGATAGATGACATTGCGGATAATATGATAGGTTCTTCGAAACTTACCTCGATTTTTGAGCAGGAAATGGTAGTGTATGAGGAAAAGTTAGAGAAACTTGAGAAAGAGAAAGCAAGGATAAGGTTAAAGGCCCGGGAACTCAAAAGTAAACTTGGTCCAAGATTGGACAGTCTCATTACTTAGCGGGTTGAGCTATCAAAGGCAACAATTCAAGGAGAACGGTCACCAGAGCAACAAATGCACTATCTAACCGGCATGATCCAGCAGACTGAGACCATTCTCTCCAACAACAACAAATTCATGCAGAGCCTAAATCTAATTTTGGCAAACATTTTTCAAATTGTAACCAACCAGTTACTGGCTATGAGGTAGCTTTTTTTGTATTCTTTGATTCTTTTTGGCATCCTTTGTCATTGATGTCAAAGGGGGAGTAGTATGGAGAAAAATAAGGAGTAGTATGAAGAAAATAAATGCAAAGAGGAGATCACTTGCTCAGGGGGAGCACACTTCTTTTTGGATTTCATTTTTGGATAGCAATTTTGGATTTTTCTCATGAGTGTTGCTATCAATGCCAAAGGGGGAGATTGTTGGCATTCTACACTCTAATGAGAATAGTTGATGTTGTCATTGATGGCAACCAACTGGAAACCAACCGGCAACAGGTTTCTACACATGCATCGGCATCACAGACATCATACACCGGCAGGCACCGGCACTGACAAGAACTTTCACCGGCATCTAGATTACATCAGAAATGATGTATACCGACACTCAGGCCGACATGGGATAAATTTTTTCTTATATGAATTGTATTATAAATATAATTAATTATTTGTAAGCCGACTTGGTGTATTGTAATAGACTCATATATGTATGAGATCTTGTAGATCATTTTTGTAATGTAATGAATAGGAATACAAAAATAGAATTGTAAGGAAGAAAGACAAAATATTATTGGACATCTAAAGGTTTTTGGTATATGACTGAGCTTAAACTGGTACTGAACCAGGCATTAGAGATGCTATTTTTAGCAGTACATTGTATTGGATTTAATTATCCATATTGTAGTCAGTGAGACTCTTTTGAGCAGTGTGTTCCAGGCAGTTGGCCTTCCTGCATGTGCAAGCCCTTATTGTAAGTAATATTTATTCATATTGGCCAGTGAGTAAATATTGTGGGTCACAAATCCCACCGAGGTTTTTCCCACACCGGGTTTCCTCGTTAAAATATTATGTGTTATGGTGTGCATTTATGTTGTCTCTATTATTTCTCTTTACTGCATTATTTCTTGTTTACCGGTACATTGATTTGGGTTGCAAAAATTATAAATAAGTTTAAATATTCCATTAACCGGTTAGACACTGATTTACCCCCCCTCTTAGTGTCTTTGGGACTGTCATTGAATCTAACATTTTATAAACACCCAAGCTATAGAATTCAGTGATGATGTATAGTCCAAGCCAATTTGAGTTGAACTTTCCTTTTTCTCCTAGGAGAGTGTTAATATTGCATTGATTATCAAAAAGCATCGAGTCACCAATCAAGAAAGACCATTGAATGATTTTGTCATTATAACATCGTTGCATAGTCTTTTAATAAGCTTGAATATTTTCAATAGAATTTATACATTGTTCATCAAGCATTTGGAGTTTTTTAATACATTGTTTTTGATAAGAATTGTCATCAAGGATTCCCTTGAGAGAAATTTATAATGAAGGAATCCCTAACTCTAAAGGCATAATCATATCGATGCCATAAAAAAAGTTATAAAGAGTATTACTTGTAGTTGTACGAATATTAGTTTGGTAAACCTATAAAGCATAAGACAATTGATTATGTCAATCCTTACCATGCTTATTAACAGTTTTATGAAGGATTTGATCAATTAACTTGTTAAACACTTCAATTTGACCATTTAATTAAGGATAGTAAGAAGTAGAAAAATAATGTTGAATGTGACATTTATCGAAAAACTTATTCACATATTGTTGGCATTTTTGATGATGTTGTTGTGATTGTCATTGATGGACACACACTTGCTTTGAGATCACTTTTTGTATGTATGAGTTATGCTCAACCGGTATTTGTTCCAAACCGGTATTATGTATTATAGCCTTTAGGCTATTGGTTTTTGTAGATAGTGTGTATCGATCCCAAGCTGTATGAAGACCTTAAGCGGTTCGAGGATCTCAAGCGGTACGAAGGAACTGAAGCGACAATTATCATTTTCCCCAGTCTTCATTTTGGCAAACCGGTAATCGGTAAAATATGTGAACCGGTAATAGGTAAATGTATGAACCGATATTACTCTGTGATGAGTTACCAACCGGTATTATTTTTGTGATGAGTAATCATCCACCGACACTTTGGCAGTGATTCTGTGTCATGTTACCAAATGTGTCTAGATGCACTGAACCTAGGAACTTGCAATGTAATCCTATTGGACCGACATGAAATCAGATTCCTTTATAAGAACATCATGTCTAGGGTTTTAGGTGGTATTAGGGTTTTTGTGTGGTTGATGAAGTTTTTGCATGTGCGATCACATAAGAAGATTAAGTATGTGTGAAGAAACAGAGTGTGAAGATATTGAAGATTGAAGTAATGCTGAAATGCATTAACAATGAGCTATCAAGGATCTAACCAAGCATAATGTGCTAGTATTTAGATCACTCACTTGTTGATTACTCACATCTTCGACAAGTTTGTAACCCTTAACCGGGTAGGCCTAGCAAAGCCTTTGTAAATCCTCTAACAAGGTGGTTCACAACTGTGGATCTGAAATCCTCTCACAAGGTAGTCTTTAATCGGACTTGTCTCCTAACAGAGATTGAGATTCCTAACAGGATCTGTTTTGGTAAAGAACATTGTATGACCTTAACCGGTCTGACCTTAACTGGTCTGGTTACTATTCTGTAGATAGTTACTTGTGAGTTTCATCTCACTGTGGTTTTTCCCATTTGGGTTTCCATGTCAAAATCCCTTGTGTTATGGTGATTGTGCTTCTGTGGGTGAATGCCTTATTTGTTGTTTGGTCTGCATTTGTGTTAACCGATTTGTTAGTAAAACTGTTATATCAGTTTACTGCTAAATTGTTTAAGTGTTTAAGTTTAGTATTTTTTGGTATATTAATTACCCCCCCCCCTTAGTATTCATCAATTGGTATCAGAGCCAACCTTTCTATAAGTTTAACCACTTGGAAAGAGATATGGGGGAATACACTGTGAGGGAACTTACTCATCGACTCACTCAGACTGAGAAAGCCTATGATGAACTTAAAGTCAAATATAAGGCCTCTCTGGAAAAAAGAAGAGAGCATGCTGAAAAACTGATGGAACTAATTGAAAACAGTTCCTCTGATGAAGCAGACATGGAAGCCCTAGTTGAAGAAGTTGAAAAAATGAATGAGTCTAATGCCAACCTAAGAAGGGAACTTGAAGGATTGACTATCAGGATGTGTCAAGAGCTTGAGAACCAGAGAAAAGCTGAAGATCTAGTAAAAGACAAAGATCATGAGATCTCCAAGCTAAAGCAAGAAATCAGTGCACTTACCACTCATCTCCAAGAGAGTAAAGTGGAAAAAGAAGAAATGAAAGGTGAACTAAACTTGGCTATTTCTGAGAATGCAACCTTGAAGGAGGAGTCCAATGCTTCTATTTCCAAAGAACTCACTGAGTCAAAGGAAATACTTGCCAAATTCAATAAGAGCACTGTTAGGCTAGAACAAAAGCTTGAATCAGCAAAACCGGTGAAGAATACCACTGGACTTGGTTTTTCTAGTTATGAGGAAGGTGAGACCTCTGGAACAAAAGATGTAGCATCAAAGAAGAAATCAACATCAAAGGATAAAGGTAAGAAAAAGTTCAAACCTATTTGCTTTAATTGTCTCAAGGAAGGACATGCTGCTAATGTATGTAGAAATAAGGCTTACAATAACTTTCCTTACTTTCTAAACAATAAGCCTAGATCCAATAGATTCAATGGAAATTGTTATGCATGCAACAAGTTTGGGCATAGACCATTTGAATGCAGGTCTGTCATGCACAACACCGGAAGGTATCCTCAAAGGAGTCAAGGAGTTTTTCCTGAACCCTCTAGGAGCTGGAATCCAAACCGGTTTAATACCTATAATCATTAGTCAGGTAGCGGTGGTTATCAATTGGCAACCGGATGGAGAGAAACCTGTTTGATCTGTCATGGAAATGGTCACACTGTTGCAACATGCAGGAGGAAGAATGGAAACATGAATAGTGGACCTTGGAGATCACCTGGAATGGTTTGCTATCATTGCAACAAACCGGGACACCCTGCCAAAACCTGCAAAATGAGAAAGAACATATCAAATGATATACCGGTCACTCCGGAAGGAAAGATTGATGTTGAAACTGTTAAAACGGATATGAAGACAACATGGAAGAAGAAACCTGAAGAAGTGCCACAAGAACCAATTCCTGCACCTAGTGTGGAAGTCACTGAATCGACAAACTAAGCTACATAAAAGCTTAGGGGAAACAAATCGGTGAAATGTTTCGAACCCCTGGTTTACACCGGTAAAAGACCTTAACTGGTATGTGATACCTGTCAATTGGCAAAAGACCAGAAATGGTAAAAGGCAAATTAGGGTTTACGCCCTAATGGTGGAGCATTTATTATGGTAGGTGAAGAATTCATTTAAAAGGGATTTTCAAGTCATTTTCACTTATCAATTTGTGAGCGAAGAAGTTTTCAAGTGCAGAGCGATAAAAGGCAATTTGTCTTGCGATTTAGAGAGATTTCAAAACCTTGAAGAAGAATCATAAGATAATATCAATCGGTCAAGTGTAGAACTCAAAGCGGTAATCCAGCAACCGAAGTAGTGTGTGGCGAAGCAGAATTTGCAAGCCCTAAATCTCGACGTGCGAATTTTTTTTTGAGTTTCTCTGTTTATCATGGCTTCTACATCACACTCTAGTTCTAGTGCACTCGTTGATTCAGTTGATTTCATCCAACGGAAGGCAAAACATAATGCCCTATCCCAAATAATTGTTGGCGTTATAGTTGAGGAAGGTATTTCGGATTATATTGACTGTAAAATTGAAGACCTAGGATCTCTAGTGATCCATTCTCAATGAAGCCTATTCTGCGGGAAGGACAAGAAGATCAAACCAAAATACAACATCTTGGAAAAGAAGAAGATTCACAATGTGGTCTATTTCCTTAAAGAATTTACAGATGATCACATCCGCATCATTCTAAACAAAGTGCACGGTGACAAAATGTATTTAGAGTGGACACATGAAATCACACCGGAAGCAATTCATGTCGTCACCGGTTTCTGTAACGTTGGAGATGTGCCTGCCCTAAGGAAAGTCATTAAGACGGAAATGACCAAGCTCACCGGTTCTATGAGCGACCAACGAGGAATGACCGTCAATACCATCAAGGATGATCTGGTCAAATATGTCTGCATGGTGATAGGTTACCGGACATTCCATGCTAGCAGAATTAACTTTGTCTCTGCTGCAGCGATAAATGCCGCCTATAGGATGATCATGGAAGATGCCTCGTTTGATTTATGCATCTGTATGCAAAGGCAAATTCTAGTGAATCTGAAGTCAATTAAACAGGAAAATGCCTTGAAATTTAAATTTGGACAACTATTGGTCGGATTGTTCTTCTACTTCCAAGGCTACTTCCCAGGAGTTGGTGATATTCAGCGGTCAGCTGACCAACCGATTACCAAGAAAATCAAATAAAGTCTTCAAGCGGTTGGAACCGGTTATCCTGAAGTCTTGAACAAATACTTTGATGAGTTCAGACGCAAGATGAGCCAAAGGGTGAGAATATCTGGTGATATTGTCAAGAAGTATGAAGAGGACATTTGCTTCACAATCAGAGTAGATGAGTGTATAATGGAGGTGGTTGAGCCTAGAAAAGAAAAGGTGGAACCTATGGGATATGAGGTAATGTATGATATGCTAGACGGGTATGCTTCTACCCTACTAGCCACACCACTAGATCCTAAGAAGAAGAGAACTGACACCTATCTGGAAAGGGTTACATCGGTTGAAGAGCCTTCAGTAAAGAAGGGGAAGGTAGTGCCATCTGTATCGGCACCAGTTACTTCAGCAAGTCCTAAAGTGACCAAGCGGTCATCGGCAAAGAAGAAACCGAAAGTTGCACTCGCCAAGGTATTTGAGAGGAAGCGGAAGACAAAAGGCAACACACCGGACTCAGAGGACACATAATCTGAATTCAACCTAAGAAGACTAAGCAAACAAGGAAGAAGACAAAGACAACCAACAATGAACCGACATCATCAGCACCGGTAAATATTTATATTTCCTCTTACAAACCTTTGACACATTGTCAAAGAACTATCAAGAATATTAGGAGAAAAGTGTTGAGTGATTTAGTAGATTGTTTTGATGATTTCAATGACAATGAGAAAGAGGAAGTAGAACAAGAAGTCATTCAATATTTATGTATTAATGACCGGTCGCCATCAGAAATTAAATCTGTGGCACCAGATTCTTTATACAATTCTTTAGATAACAAATGGTGCATTGCCATAGAAAAGGAACAAGAAATAAGAGAGGAAATATTTTCTCAATGTTTTCCTGATGTGTCTAATTCAAAACTTTATGAAGTTATGGGAAAATATAAAGGCCTCTTCTTCATGAGAAGAAGGAGACTCTTATTGCTAGAAGGGAAAGTCTCTAAAGTGGTAAAAGATACCCGCTCTCATGTCAAAGCCGCTCTAAGGTTGCACCAAGTGTCCGAAGCCAACAAGAAAGATGAACAAGAACCATAAATTGAAAAACCGGATGAGGTGTATGATAGTGCAGGAGAACCGGTCACTGAACAAATGGACCCTATTGACGTTGATGCTTTGGATGGTGAAAATGTCACCCTGGATACAACAAAGGACAAAGTTGACAAAGAGAAAGTGGACAAGGATAAACAAGACAAAGAAAAGGCTGACAGAGAGCAAGCAGAGAATGAGAACAAGAAACATGAGGAGGAAAAGAGAAAACAGGAAGAGAAGAGGAAACAAACAGAAGAGGAGAAAAAGAGAAAAGAGAAAAGAGGAAGAGGAGAAGATAAAAGAAGAGGAGAAGAGGAAGAAGGAAGAGGAGAAGAGAAAAGAAAAGGAGAAGAAGAAGAAGGAAGAAGAGAAGCAGAAAGAAGAAGAAAGGAAGAAGGAAGAAGAGAAAAGAAAGAAAGAAGCAGAGGAGCAAAAGAAGGCAGAAGAAGAAAAGCAAAAAGCCAAGGACAAGGAGGAAGCAGAAAAGAGCGTACAAGTGGAGACCCCAAAGTCAACCGATAGTCAAGCCAAACTAGCTGATATTACCAGTCCCATTGACCTCCAATCTGCAAACGAAATGGAGTTGCTGCAAAGCATTAAGCTTGCTCAAGAGTGACTGGAAGTGCTAAGGAGGAAGAAGGAGCAAGATGTTATTCAAACTGTTGTGAAAACTCTTACCAGTTTGATTCTTGGTACCAACCTCCCAAGTATCGATTCCTCTCTGACTCAATTGAAACTCTTATGCACAGTTGTAGAGGACCAGGTGCAATGCCTGGAAGATGTTGCCAAAGCTAATGCTCAAAAGAAGCATTAAAAGGCACTGAACACTGCCTTAGTGAAGAAGTTAAATGAGCTTCAGTCTAAACTTTAGAAGGCACAAAAGGACATAAGAGATGCTATGGATGAGGGGAAATTACTACTCAGTAAGATAAGCCAACCCCATCTATTCTGTGATGATGTGCTTGCTCAGAAAGACAAACTGCAATCTGATTTGCAGGCATATATAAGCACCTTCAAGACACCCTATGATTCCTTCACCACATTTGGGCAAACCATTCACCGGTTTCAACTCCAGACTGCAAGAATAGAGTTAGAGATCAGCAACCAGACACGAGATCTATAGGAACTTCAACTGGTTCTACTACCACGACTGCAAATACTTTGGAAGTGTTATCTCAATCTGGATGCCTTAACGGTAACTCAAGAAATGAGTACCTTGGATGCCATGGAAGAACAGGTTTTCCAGATGCAAACAGAAAGTGAGATTGCTACCTCATTGCTTGAGTCATGGTCTTTATCCATGAAGACATTTATGCAGGACTTTAAATCAGTTTTTGACAAGTTTCACTCTTTATTGTCATAAACACTTATTATTTTAATAATAATGGAAACATGGGTTATTCAGCTGTACTTTGTCATTGTTGGCAAAGGGGGACTAGTATTCTGTAATTAAAATTTTGATGCATGTTATGTATACTTTCATGTTCATCTCTGTAAGAGAATAGTATACATTGTATTTTTTGCAAAAGGGGTAGTGTATATGCTTAGGGGGAGTAGTTTTGATTATGGCATATTTTTTTGTTGTAAAACACTTAGATGTCAAAATTTTTCCTAAGTGTTGCCATCAATGCCAAAGGGGGAGATTGTTGGCATTTTTGATGATGTTGTTGTGATTGTCATTGATGGACACACACTTGCTTTGAGATCACTTTTTGTATGTATGAGTTATACTCAACTGGTATTTGTTCCAAACCAGTATTATGTATTATAGCCTTTAGGCTATCGGTTTTTGCAGAAAGTGTCTACTGATCCCAAGCGGTATGAAGACCTCAAGCGGTTCGAGGATCTCAAGCAGTATGAAGGAACTAAAGCGCCAGTTATCATTTTTCCCAGTCTTCATTTTGGCAAATCGGTAATTGGTAAAATATGTGAACTGGTAATAGGTAAATGTATGAACAAAATTACTCTGTGATGAGTTACCAACCGATATTATTTTTGTGATGAGTTATCATCCATCGACACATTGGTGGTGATTCTGTGTCATGTTACCAAATGTGTCCAGATGCACTGAACCTAGGAACTTGCAATGTAATCCTATTGGACCGACATGAAATCGGATTCCTTTATAAGGACATCATGTCTAGGGTTTTAGGTGGTGTTAGGGTTTTTGTGTGGTTGATGAAGTTTTTGCATGTGCGATCATAGAAGAAGATTAGGTCTCTATGAAGAAACAAAGTGTGAAGATATTGAAGACTGAAGTAATGCTGAAATGCATTAACAATGAGCTATCAAGGATCTAACCAAGCATAATGTGCTAGTATTTAGATCATTCACTTGTTGATTACTCACATCTTCGACAAATTTGTAACCCTTAACCGGGTAGGCCTGACAAAGCCTTTGTAAATCCTCTAACAAGGTGGTTCACAACTGTGGATCTGAAATCCTCTCACAAGGTAGTCTTTAATCGGACTTATCTCCTAACAGAGATTGAGATTCCTATCTGGTAAAGAACATTGTATGACCTTAACCCGTTTGACCTTAACCGGTCTGGTTACTATTCTGCAAATAGTTACTTGTGAGTTTCATCTCACCGTGGTTTTTCCCATTTGGGTTTCCACGTCAAAATCCCTTATGTTATGGTGATTGTGCTTATGTGGGTGAATGCCTTATTTGTTGTTTGGTTTGCATTTGTGTTAATTGGTTTGTTAGTAAAACTGTTATACCAGTTTACTGCTAAACTGTTTAAGTGTTTAAGTTCAGTATTTTTTGGTATACTAATTCACCCCCACCCCCCTGTCCCCTCTTAGTATTCATCACATATTTGTTGTTAAATGAAGTACCATAGTCAAAAACCAAAGTGGAAGGTATACCAAGTTGAGAAATAATATTATTTAGGATGATTTGAAAAACTAATTCAACAATCATGGATCAAAGGGGACTTGCTTCCGCCACTTCATGAAGTAATTTGTAGTTGTGATAATGAAAGAATGTCCTTGAGAAGGAGGGAAAATTTTACCAATAATATCTAAGCCCCATAAAGAAAATGGCCAAGGGGTTACCTGAGGTCTAAGTTCATGAGTGGGAGTGTGAATCAAATTGATATATTGTTGACACTGATGACACTTTTTGAACTTTTTGACAAAGGAAACAAAGTCTTTCTCCATAGTTTTCCAATAGTAACCCATTAAGAGAAAATTTTGAACCAAAGATTTACCACTTAAATGTCCTCTGAAAGCACCTGAATGTGCTTCCTCAAGGGCAATAGGGATCTCTGATTTGTTAAGGAAATGAAGAAGAAGACCATTATAGCCTCTTCTATAAAGAACATTAGATAGAATGATGTAACATGCAACAAGTTTTCCTATTTGAGTTATAATGTTAATACTTGTAGGACTAGGAAGGTAGCATCATGCAAATATTAGATAATATGGGAGTACCTACAAATCATCAAAATCTATGTTATGACAATAGGTAATCTCACTAGGACTATCAGAAACAATAGGAGAACTAAGGGCTTCAGCTAGCATATCAAAGTCATCACTACCAGTTGACTCACCAAAGACATTGAAGTCTTCTAAAAAGAGATCTAACATAATTGAATCATTTTCTCCAAGAGAGGGATTGGTTCTTGTTTTTTGTTTTTGTTTTCTAATCTATGAAGAGAAACACTTGTTCTAGCTATTGCAATGAAATAAAAGAATCTAATGTAACAAAGCATGTAAAATGTAAATGTAATCTAAACACACATAATGAAAGACATACAAATGCATGAAAATGAATGTTTTCTTTTTTTTTATTGGTTTTAAATGAAAAAGGAAATAAACTTCAAATAATAAAATGATGCAAGTATGTTAGGTTTACCAAAATGAAAAAAGGAATGGACTGAACTAGCTATCAACTCAACTAGGACACAAACTGCCCTTTAGATAAACATTGGATTACGAACCACTAAAGGGGGTGTATGCTTGACTAAATCTTATCCAAAGAGAGTCAAGCAACCCCTATGGTCTCTATTGTTTTACTACTTTGATAGACTTTTTGTTTGATTAAAAAATAACTAGATCAAGGCATGCATAAATGAACACATAAACTAAATCAACTATCTAATGTAGTCGAAGCTATAAAATAGATATAGAAATGAAATAGAGACTTGGAAATGTACCTATGCCTGAAAGAAGAGTTGAAACTAGAAGGACAATGTTTCTAAGTGCCCTAGTCTCACTAATGAATTACTGAGCACTAGAAGTGGATCTGGAATTTTGATAGTTTGTACTTATGTCATGTCGAATTTGAAGCTAAACTGGAGGGAGGAGAGCACTAGGCTCCCTAGTACTAGTAGACGAAGGTAGGGAGCCTAGCACTAGGTGCCCTAGTCTAAGTATTTTATGACCAAATTTGCATTTGCACTAGATCTTTGTTTCTAGGTCCTAAACAATTCTAGTCTTCAGTCTCCATCAAAAACCTGTAGCCAAATTTGCAAAACAAAGAGGTGTGGTTGTGGCTATATAGGGGTTTACCTTAGTCAACCCCTTGTTTTGGTGATTTCCACCTCCAAAATATCCAATATTGTATTTGAAAATAGTGTATATGTTTTGAATCTTAAGTGTGTCTAAGATTTCTATGAGATAAGATGCACAAAATATAAACTAGAGTCCCACTCAAGTGTGTATAGAGTAAATCCTAATGAAATGATCAAATATGAAGCATGAATTAACTCAAGAATATATGAATCACATAACTTGAAATAATAAAACTCAAATATGAAGCTTAATTACAACTATGTGAGAATAACATGAAATCAAACCCAACCCCTCAGGGAGAGGTGCAAGCCAATCATCTATCGGTGAATGGACGTATCATCCTCGAACATCTCTTGAAGCTTCCATCACGATAAATAAATATTAATGAAGACTTGATATTGCTAATTTATCCTTGAATTTGCAAATATGAAAGTTCACATAAGGCAAAAATTTCACATCACAAGGATATCATAAAGTTGTATTCTTCAATTGATATCACAATTGAGGAAATAACTTTCTTATATATGAAATACTAACTTTATTTTGATAAAAGATCGACTTAGAATTATTATTTCGCATCGAGGATACATTTGGAAAGGGCAAGAGCAACAATTTATCATCCCAAAAGTCTAGCAAAAAAGTGTTGGACGATGGGGTTAACTGACATTGCCTTGACAAATTTGGCTTGATTTTTTAGGGTCGTGAGATAGTAGGGTCTTGTTATTGGACTTGTAATTTATATGATAAAATATAGTATTTAAATTGTTGAAAAAGTGTTTTGATATTTGAAATAGGATAGGACTTATAATGAATTAAAATGATGAAAAATAAAGGGCACACCTAAAATTAAGGGCCCAAATAAGAGTGTGATTAGATTAGAAATAAGAAAGAAATCATGTTCTTGAATTAAACATTAAATTAATGCTATAAAAGGTCCTATAATGTATAGAGAAGTGAGGAACACTAAAGTGAGTGCCAAGAGAGTGTGAAATCAGACTCCCTAATTAAAGGAGTACAATTTACGATGCTATAGAAATAAAATTTGCCTTCTAGCTTATGGACCCCACGTCCTTTTGTAGAAAAAGACAATTCCTCTTTGAATTTCATTATCACCAAAATACTTGCTTCCAACCCCTTGTTGATATATCCACTACTAGGACTAGCCTTGTGGGCCCCTTATCCCCACCAAATATCCTTTGATTCATAGCCCTACTACTCCCAACCTCTTTTCTTCCAAACTAACTACTATGATAGTCTTAGTAGGTCTCCTCTCTCCACCAAATTTCCTATTGTTAATAATGCAATTATCCACCATCTTGTTTGTGAAGTTGATCCGAGTCCCATTAAAAAAATAAAACCCTTGATTTTGTTGCTCTAGGATTTTGTGATCCCTCTAATATTGAGTTTGACAAACTTACCAAGGAATATTTTAATCATGATGAGAAAGTAAATAATATTGCTGCTAGAATAACTATTGATAGTGGCATTTTCTTAGCTTGTGAGTCTTGACTCTGAGATCAAGTCTCTTGAAGATAACTTTAATTTACAACACTATTCTTGAGCGATTCAAAAATAAAAATGTAAAGATGAAGATGAGAATGATTTTACCTCTATATGTAGGTTAACATTGATGATCTCAAAACTAAATCAAAGTGTTTTTTTCAAAAAGGATTGAGCCAATACTAGTAACCTCAATATTAAATTTAATAACATTAATGACCTAAAATATAGAATGAGCTAGGTTAAAACAAAAATGAATTTATAGTGGCATAATTGAATAAAGTGAATCAACTTTGCAAAACTATGTTATTGAAGTTTATATATCTATCATTTCCATGCTAAATAAAAGCTTTCTCAAGAGAAATAAGTCAATAGTTATTTGGGATATGTGCAAAAGAACTAATTCTCAATAATTGTAGAAAAAGATAAGAGGTCGCGGGCCTAGACAATAAAGTCATTAAAGATAACTTGAAATGTCTCAAGGAAGAGTGGGAGGAGATCAGTGGTTTTAAAGAGTTGTCTTCAATCTAGTTCGTTGTTACTATTTGTTTGTTATTGGCCTATTGCAGTTTGTGCTTTTTTCTATTATTTTTATTTTTGCACTCTATTTCTCATGGGGTTGTGTTTCCTTCTATTTTTATGCTAAGGCTTTCTTGTATATTGTTTTACGTTGTTATATAAGGATTAGGTTCCTTTCAAAAACTCACATTTACTAATAATATAAAAAAATATTCTTCTCCAATTTTGTAACTTTAAAAGGTCAACTTAATTAATCTCAATCCAAATTACAACATTTTTGCATATAATTAAAAGGTTCAAGTTCTCAAAGGTATGAAATCTTGCAAGTTATTTTTTTTAATCTTTAACCTTATATCCACGTTTAATAATATCATTATCACATGACATAATTTACTAACAATCACACATTTTATGACACTTTTACATTGTTACAACATTGTCACAATTATTATACGATTTTTACATAATAAGAACTCTCACAATATTAATTATGTCATAATTATATGAACATACCTTTATTTGGGAAGTCATTCCATCTTCAATTATATCATCTCATCTCACAATATGTCTTTTGTAATTCAATTAGTATATTTATTTTCAATAATAACATTTAACACAACTATTTAGAATATATAATTTTTTTAAGCAATACCATATTTTTAAAAGGTAAGATTTGGAATAGAATTGTGAGGATGTGGGGTTTGCAAAAAGGCATTATAGGAAAATGTTACTAAATGATGGAACAATACTTGTGAAAGAAATGCTCATTCATAAAGTGATTTAAAAAATGACTTAAATGAAATTGGATATTCATTCGAAGTATAATATATTTAAGAATTAAATAGTTCTAATGTTGTTGATATGGGAAGAAGTTTCCACTGAAATTTTGGTGTTGGAGAGAATTTCATTTAAGAACTATTTTCTGAATTAAATAAGAAGTAATTGTTGAAATAAGAGAAAGTTTCATTTGAAATTTTGGTACAGAGAGAATTTCTTTGAATAAGGACTATATTCTGAATTAAATATGACGTAATTATTTATATGAAAAGATTTTGATGGTAGAGAGGATTCCACTGAATGAAAAAAAGATTCCACTTTGAAGATTTGATAGTAGAGAGGATTCCACTAAATAAGGACTATTTTCTTTGTGACTCTGAAGAAAAATATATCTCCAATTTGTAAACTGGCTTTTGTGAAAAGCATCCATAGATTATACTATTTAGACAAGCATGGTAGCCATGTTTCAACTATTCAGACAGGCCTGAAGCAAGCAAATGCAAAGCGTATTGCAGGCATTTATAGATAATAAGAATGCATACAATAGAGCAGGAAAATGAGGCAATTCGAATTTCAAACATTGTAGAAAAGAATATGAGAGAAAAACAAAGTCTATGCAGGCAATTCGAATTTCAAGGTCAAGATGCCAGATTCAGCATTACGAAGCTTCAGGCAAGCTTCCTGCACCTTTGTGCCAGGTGGTCCTTGCACACGCTTGATGCTACTATCTCTATACAGGCAGTTCTCCTTGCAGGGAGACACCACCTTCTTATCTTTTATGTTCTCCTCTAAAAGCGGTTTCAGATCCATTGTAGCATTTCCCATCTTGTCATCCAGTCCAAAAGCATCATTATCCCACACTTCCTGCAAATCATGATTAACATCACTTCTCAGAATCGTTTCATATTTTGATTTGGAAACAAACTACTCTAAATGACTAGTTTCATAGCTAAATTATTCTATATATTCAAATCTTTTGTATATGTCAATTCGTCAAACAATTCACAGAAAATCAATTTAAATAAGGAGATCGTACCACTGAGAGCAAACAATCATTCTTATTTTCCACAGGAAATGTAAATTCTTCATTCCAAACTGGATTGAGGTTATCCTTCATCACCCGGGTTCTGTGCACCTGTGAGAAAAACCGGGTTAAATTTCCTAAATCCTGAAACAGGGGAATGGAGGGAGGGAAGAAACCCTATTACATTTTATATTCAACATCAATGTAAAAAAGATTAAAGAGTGGAGAGAGATTACGGACATGTTTGCCAAGGGTGAGGATAACATAAGGATCACTGCTCCTGAAATCTCTGACTACTAATTCTTCTCCCTTCACCACGCGCACTTTGAGAACAGGGGACATTTCTGTTTACCTTGGCTGATGAATTTCCTTTGTCTGAGTGCCTCCTTATAAAGACTTGTGATGCCATGGAGCAATAGCTTAAATCTGAATAAAGATCTGCAGGAGCTGAATAAGAATAATGAACAGGTCAAAAAGATGTGGATGAGGGTAGAAACAGAAGCGAAAGGAGATGGAATAATATAAAGTCATCAAAAAAGTTGAATAAACGGTAGGGTTGCAGGAAAAATGGAGAATTTGTTCATCTGTTGCGCCAGAGGAATTTGGGCATGACGTATCACTGGAGGATGATCTGTCTAGAATAATCTGTAAAGCAGGGAAGAAAATGGAAAAAGATGGAAGGGAATATTGGGGCGGTGGGGAAGCTGAAAAAGGAAATGAATATTGAAAACGTTTTTTCTGAAAGGTTCAAATCTCGTGGAAGAGAATAGACCGCTTTCACTTCATTTTATTCTCATATAAATGGTTATATTAGGGTAATAAAATGTTTAACATTGAAAGTAATGTTCCTAACTTTCATTTAGTTATAAAATTAATAAAGCTGTTTGTTTAGATGTTAAAATTTATTTTGTTATTTTTTAATAGGTTATTACTGTAAAATTTAAAGGTACATTTTCTAGGTTTATAGTTAGGGGTGTAGAGGTGATCTTTGTGTGTTTTAGTTTGAATTTGTTGTGTACATTCAGACTTAAAGCTTGAGGTTATAATCATGGACACATGTAATCTAATAAGAATATAAAGTGTTTACAAATATCTTTGGAGAATCTACTAAATCATAAGGGTCAAGTTCTCCTCTATCAATGCTTGTATAAATTGATTCAATGATAGTAATCGAGCTTGAGAACATCAAACAAGCATACAATGTGATTCACTAGATGACGAAAAGTCATCATCGATTTTTTATTTTTTTTCTATTTGTAATCAATTTCATAGAGTGATCAATAAATTCCTATCTCAATCTGAGGTGCTTGATATAGACTAGAAGATTAATTTCTATTAGGGTTAGTCTTTAAATACAAAATCATACCATGCAATTCAAATAACTCACATTCTAGTTGGCCCATAATGATCAAATGGAAAAGGATACAATGATTTGGACTTGAAAATCTGTGGTACATATCTATAGGCTTGACACTAATCCAGATTAGTTTCACACTATTTTAAATACATGAACCAAGATAGGGAGTCAGATATTTAAGAACTTAGATTGATTTTAGGGATGAGTGATGTCAAGATTGAGATTATTGACCACCTTTTGGGCCCCCATTTCCATACACTTATCAAATATATGTATGTATATAGCTTGTGTGTATTTATCATTTTGCATATTTTTATCCTAATCAACTTCATTTGACATGACTTGATATCGCTCATAATAATTGACATTATTGATGATTACATGATACATTGACACTCTTCTTTAATAAAACATATAATGGCACATTCATTACCATAACAATATATGATTTACACGATTATGATGGACACTATATTTGTAAATTATCTTCACATTCCTTATAAACTATCTTCATATTTTTTTATAAGTTGGTATAAACAACACTTAATGTAGGAGCATCCAGAAGATTTGAGATCCTTATCATTGTTGGAAGTCGTAGCCTTGGGGTTTAGATGGTAAGTAGAGGTTGTAAGGAGGAATGTTAGGATCAAGTTACTAGAGAGGAGAGTTACAGGAAAGACATTCAAAGGTGATAGAATGGAGATAGTGTTAGTTTATCAGATTAAGAGAGTCGTTTATAAAAGTGTCACCATCTATTGCACCTGCTAGTTGAGATCTTGATTTGGAAGGGGGATGTGTCGATACTTGTTATGCCATATTATAGAGTTTTCAAAGTGGAGCCACTATGAGTGGGAAGCTTGAAGTGACAAATTAGTTACAATGAAAATTGGTTGATTGGTTGTTGTTTTGGAATAATGTGCTAGAGAATGGACACACGCACCAACAAGAGGAAGTGCGTGGAGGTGAATTGGGACTAGTAGAGCTTGTCTTGAAAATCACATGGTGTTACTTTATGTTAAGAGATGATTTAGGACCGAGGGGTGGCCAACTACACATTACATAAGGTCTAGTTTTAGGGATAACTGACGAGGATTAATCTAGGGGATGCAGATGGTATATAAGAAAGACTTGTATTGTTGAAAGGCATAAAAAAAGGTAGAGGAGATCTAGAGTAGGAGGGTAGAGAAGTGTTTAATAGAGCCAAGGGTAACATCAAGTTCCAGAGGAGCTAGATATGTTTTCGAAGGTGATGTCGTGCTTTGATGGTTGTGTGTGAGATTACTGTAATCCTGGGTTGCAACCTAACATGTTAGAAGCCCTAATGGTAGATGTAATAATATTTGAGATCTAATATATTGAGGATGAATCTTTTAAGGTTGGGTTTTTCCATTTGAGGGATTCCTAGGATAAATCTTGTGTCTTGTGGCTCTATGGTGTGCATATTTCTTTGTATGTTGTTTCTATTTCTTGCTATGGATGTGTTCCAACAAGTTAAGGTTGCAAGGTCACATTGTTCATTATGGACCCTTCGACCTTGATTGCATCAACACTTCAAGTTACTATACCATTCAAGCATACCATTTGCCTAGATTATCATATTATTAGATGATACATTCTTCATTATCTTACATATTGATAGTCACCTTGATTTCATCCTACATATTGTATTCTTGTTGGAGACAACCTTGGGGCACATTATCCTTTCACTTGTATGTCATTACATACTTATATTTTACCTAGTACTTGACATGATCAATGTTATATACATGATGTTATTATTTTTCCTTATGTATAATTCTTTGCATGCATAGCATGCAACCAATTGGAGGTGCATGTATTAACACTTACATTATATCATGGTTTTGATTGTAATGATGCATCCATAATAATTATAATCTTTTTTGGTACAAAACAATGCTCATTAATGTATTCAAATGGAGTACATATTCACAAAGTCAAAGACTTTATTGTACTATATATATAGTCAAAACACATTCTCTATGGTTAGAATTGAGATTAGATGAGTTGATTAAGATAAAAATGTGTAAAATGGGGTTGATTAATATTGGTGTAAATAGAGATATTATCAAACTAAATAGGGATATTGGAAAGGAGATATAGAGAAGAACTTGGGTGCTAGAATCTAGTGTTTCTTATGTAGGATAGGGGTGTTAAGTGTCCTAGTTTAGAGGTCTTTGAAACTTTGGAAGATAATTGAAAATGTAATCAAGAGTGCATGTAAATATATCTTCCGAGTATTTGGCTGGCTCAAAATAGTAGGATAGGGGTGCTAGGTGCTCTAGTCTAGGGTTTTCATCCATTTTAAAATATATATATAACTATAGTTGTTTTCTTTGCTTGTTTTTGCCAGCTAACGTCGGAATTCCGATGACATCTTGAACTCTTCTAACGGCAGCCATGACCGCTCATCCAGCAAGAGAATGTTGTCGGGCATAGAGCATCTTTGTCGGATGGATGTCAGAATTCTGACGCCTACCAAGAACTTGTATCGATGAGGATTACGACGAGCGTCCGACAATAGAATGTCATTGGACATACATCATTATCGTCGGATATTTCGTCGATTAGCATCGGAATTCTGACGCTTGCCAGGAACTATGAGCCGACAAGGATGCTGTTTGTCTGTCGGTTTGGTCATCGGTGCAAATTTGGGAGGATGTCATAATTCCGACAGTGATTTATTTAAAAAAAATAAAAAATAATACGCATGCCAATTATAATGGTGCTTGTTGGTTCCCTTTTAGCATGTCCTACTAGATGGACCCAAGTAGTTCAAGTATGCTAGGATGAATTTCAATTCCATTTGGAATCCCACATGAAGCCACATTGATTTTTTATCCATTAATGATATTCATAATGCCAACGGTGGTAGGTTGAGAGGGGTAATAAAAAATGACAGGAATGCGGTTTGAAGGTAGGGGTTGGCAAAAGAGATCGATGATGGCATGCACAACTCTAAAGTACCAATGAAGAGATGAGTGAAAAGAAAGTAATGGTTGGGAGATGTGGTAGGGGAAGGTTAAATACCTTGATGGGGATAGAGAGAGAAGTAAAATTGAGAAGGGAGTCATTTTGGGAAGGTTAACTTTGTCACTCTAATTTCCTAGACAAACTCATGAGATTTACTATGCTTTCATACTTTGACCTTTAGGGGACTTAGACCAACACTTGGAAGATAAAGGGGGAGGATCTACATGAAAAGTGATATCAAGGAAAGTTTCAAAGTCAATAAATGTGCATTTCCATCCATGACATGAGTTACATGAAAAGGGGACATGACAAGTCTAACCTAACCAATTTATCTTTCCCTCGAGCAATTCAAAGCTTGGATATTCAAGAAAGTGTGGGCCTTCCCATGTTGCATCCTTAGTAAGAATATTATTCCATCTAATCAAGTACTTGGTTATGGTTTTTCTCTTGAATTTCATTTTTTTTGGTCTCTATGACTGGCTTAGAGACCAAGATGAGGAGGTATCTTCGAGGAAGGTTCAATATGCTTTCCCAGTGCCCTCTTCAATTAGAATATATAAAACACATTATGCATTTTATTTTCATCTAGTAATTATAACTCATACGCTACCTCAACTACCTACTTTTGGACCTTATATGGCCTCTAAAAGTGAGGACCGAGTTTTTCATATTTGATTGCCTTTACGAATGACTGCTTGCAAGGCTACAATGAAAAAAATACCAACTCTCCTATTTCAAATGTTTCATCCATATGATGGCAATCAACACACATATTTTTGTTGATTTTATGGTTGTCGGAGATTATTTTTGAGTGACTTTGAAATGTATTAGCCTTGTAGGATCAAGTCATTTTCTCCTTGGAACCTATGATCAAAATAAACAGGGTCAACAAAATTTTTAATCTTTATACCCATATAATATCATGAAGGGGTTCAACTCAATGACAATAGGATGAGTTGTATTATAGTGGTACTTCCCCAAGGGGAGCCATTTTATCCATGCATTTTGCTAGTCCATTGCATAGTTTTTTATTGCATTCCACCCATTTATTTACTATCTTAATTTGTTCATTCATTTGAAGATAATTGTTAGTGTTGGGCATGAATTTGGTTCCCACCAAACAAAAGAGCCTTTTCTATATTCTCAAGGATTGAGTATGTATGTCACTCATAATTCTCTTAGATGGTCCATGAAGCATAAACACTTCCCTGAAGAACACTTTAGCAACCTATGGTTCCTTTTAATTCAAAGAAATGATAAAGAGGTGTACATAATAAATGGGTTTTTCCACAACCATGTATATACAATCCTTGACTTGGACCTTGAGGGTCCTACAATGAATTCCTCGAGGCACTCACCCTTTCTTAATAGTTGGCAAGGTATGAAACAATCTTATTGGAAATGACTACTTTATTTTGTTTCATTTGCAAATAAAAAAATCCTTGACCTATTAGAGGATGTCACCTTGGAGTCCCTTCCAAGTGCACCTATCTTTGATTTTCTTATCAGTTTTAAAATACTACTAGTGGCTCACAAAAGGAAAGTAATGGATTACCCTTAGAAATATTTTCTTAATCTTAGATTCCTATAATCTTGTCCTTTAGAGCACGAGGTCACTGGATATTAAGTACATTTAATTTGTTATTTCACTTCTAGAACGCCAATATTTAATGTATTCTTTGTGTATTATGTGTCACATTAGTCTTCCAATTTGCAGAGATGTCGGACATTAAGTTCAAGGTTTCTCTCATAGATAAAGAATTAACAACACTATTTATTTTTCCCTTCACATACTTGAGATAAAAATCAAATGCTTGAAATTTAGTTTACCATTTTTTGTTGTTTCTCATTCAAATATTTTTGGTTGAGGAAATATTTCAATATTTCATGGTCCATCTTGATCTTGAAATTTGACAATATTTGCATGAGGGCCAAAATATCTTTATCATAGATTGAGAATCTCCTTTTTGCCTACTTGGATTTATAAGTTTGAAAGGCAATGTGGTGCTTTTTCATGAGTGTGACTTTGATTCCCTCTCCAAAATAATTAAAATCCAAAATAAATGGAAGAAAAAATTTAGTAATAGCTAATAGAGGACATGACCTCATTACCAACTTTAGCTTGTCAAAATTCTAAATTGTTTCACTTTCATCCACTCGAAGGCTTCTTCCTTTGTTAGGTTGGTTAAGGGAGTGGTTAGCTATGATAAACCTTTATAAAATATTTTGTAGTAACTCTATAGGCCAAGGGGTAGAGGCAAACCCACAACCCACAACCACCTTGATCTTTTCCCAGTATACTTGCACTCCCTTTACATTGATGATGTGCTCTAAATATGTAATTTATGCCATAACAACTCTATATTTAGACTCTTGTCAAAAACAATCTAGGAATCAAAAAACCCCAACACTTCATATATGTACGTTAGGTGCGCTTCCAATGTCTCGCTATAAATGAGAATGTCATCAAAGAAAATGTGGACAAATTTCCTCAAATATTTTACAATCCATACAAGAGTAGAATTTTGTAGGCACATTTTTCAAGAAAAATAAAATGATAAATATTCATAGTGCATATAGTTGCATCTAAAGTTGTCTTATATATATCCTCCTCTCAGATATGGGTTTGATGGTGACCCAATTCAAGGACTATTTTTAAGGAAAAGATTACTCCATGGAATTTGTTTATTAGCTTATCAATCCTAGGGATTAGGTACCAATTTATTATTGTAGATACCTATTTAGTATTTTGTATTTAATGCACACTCTCATTGTGTCGTGCTTCTTTCTTACCAAGACCACCAAAGAAGAAAAAGGGCTAAATCTAGGCTGAATGTACCCTATTTATAATAACTCCTTTATTGTGTTTTTCATTGTATTCCTTTTGTTATTTGAGATGAAGATAAGAGGTAGTGATAATACTCACAAAGTACAATACATCCAAAGCCACACTCATGCTTATTAGCCCTCTTTCACTCATTGGAATATTCTCACATAGACCTCTCCAACATGTATGAATCCAAACCCCATGTCCTCTAACACTCCAACACCATAAGATCTTCCACTAGTCACTCACCCTAGTCCATGCTCAATTAGGACTTCCAATCCCTATTCAAAGAATACAATGAATAACCCCAACACATATACTTCATAGGCATCCCAAGAAGGATTCTCAACATACAAAAAAGGGGTCTCTACTCCACCAACCAACCAAAGTACAAAGGAAGTATTACTATTACACCGCTGTCCTTTTAGGCCAGTCATGTAGGCTTGGGAAAATCATGACATGGCCTTCCTCCCCTCTCCTCAGTTCCTCCAAAAGGATTCTAGGACTTTATAGGGTCCACATACTAACCTTCCCAAAACTCCAACCACTGAACCTCTTATCACACCCTATTTGGCAAACAAGAAATTGTTGTCTCATTGGTTTTCCTAAGACAGTCACAGTCACTGTTAACTTAGGACAGCCAAAGGTTTTCTTAGTTATTGGTTCTTCAACTTGGTGACCCTTGCCCTTGTCAATGGATCCCTCACACATTCATCTTTCCCTTCACTAGACTCCCCGTGAACCATTGATGCATTCACACCACTTCAAACTCCATGAAATCACTGCGTTTCAGACTGTGACTCAAAAATCAGTCCCTTGCATTCAACTAGCACGTGCCAAAATTACTCATGAGCCCCTACAAACACCAAAATATGAAAAGGCATGATATTTTACAAGTTTCCACCAGTTTTGGTGGTTTTCCTATGGCTACAAATGATGCATTACATTATTTATGGTCATTGTTAACCCTAGGAAGGGTTTTGATAGTGCTTTACAAAAATTGGAATATCATTTTCAAAACAAAACCAAATTAGATGAAACCAAAGCCAAAATGTAGGGGATTTCTTTGAGTACCCTTGTGTTGATGTGTTCCTACTTGGCATTAGGAGCTGTGTCCAAAAGCCATTAGGAGTCCTAATTGGAGAAGGGCTTGAGGGAGTAATATTTTGTGAGTTGGTGTGATTCAAGCATTGGAAGACCTCAAGATAGATTTGGGAAAGGTGAGAATTCCCTATGTGATGTATGTCAATGATTGTATGGGACTAGGGACTAGGAGTGAATCTTTGGGGGTGTTGAAACAACTTGAGGGGCTAGTAGCCTAGTGAGGGCTTGGGGTTTGTTCCCTATTGAATAGGTGAGTTGGGAGAAAGATCTCCCTAATTAATTGAGATTGGTGGATGCTCTGCATCACAATGCTCCAATGTTGACCTTACCTAATTCTTTGTTTCTCATTGAAGCTTACACAAATGCTACTGAGAATGTGATGGGAGCCATCTTGTTATAAGATGGTAAAATGTATGCTACTATTCAAAGGTTTTCTTTTCAAGAATGAGGGACTATCTAGATTATGATAGAACTTTATGCATTAGTCTAGGTGATGAGAAAGCATATAAAAAATAGTTCGAGAAAGACTCAAATTATGGGGAATAGAAATAGCAAGAAATTAGTACTATACAGGCGAGCAAAATTGAATGTGTCCAAGGCATGGTTTCTACTTTTGGAGGCACATAACTCCAATGTGGAAATTCATTTTGGTGGTAGAAAAATAGTGATTCATTTGAAAAGTTGCATGCACTTTAAAGGATGCAAGTAGTAGCAAAATCTGTTAGAGGATGTGAGTTATGATGCACTTGCAAATCCAAGATGCATAAAAAAAGTATATAGAACTAAAGAAAAAGACAATAAGTTGTTAAATGAATAGTTCAAAACACGGAGCAAAAAAGAACAAATGAATAGTTTAAACCATGAAGCAAAAAAGAAAGATAGAAGCAATAGTAATATTATATCACTTGGTACCAATTTGAATACTTGGTTTCTCCCCCTATTACTTAAAAGTTAATACTATGCTCTAGATGTCAAAGGAAATTTGGTCATGTGCATTGACTGCTACAATTTGGAATGCAAAAGAGGGAATGTACCTAATAGTCTACTACAATTTTAAGAACAAAGAGATTCTATGGTACTGAGAGGTTGCAATCGTAGCCTATGTTGGCCATAATCCCTGTTGCAACAATAACGAGATGTGAGGTAACAGTTATTAAATTGCAGTCCTGTAAGAGCCTCCATGAGAGAAAATACATGATCATCGAGGGAAAATCTAAAATTGGTTGAAAAATATAAGATAGCAACCATGCAAATCATACAAAAGTGATAAGGAGAATGCCTAAATAATAGTCCATATCAATCACTAAGTAATAGCAACATATAGTCATAATAATCCCCACACAGAGCAACCATGGAGTCAAAGAACACTGTCCAATGTACAGTTATAGTAGGATAAGAAATTTATATCCATGTATTCTATTGGTACATTATTATAGGAGATAAATAGCTATAATAGTCCCAATGATGCTATAGGGAAGTCATACTGGATTAAGAGCATGGAACAATGAATGTACCAGTATCAGCATAGTGCCAATGAAAAGATCACGCATGAGGAGAATTCATAACAATCAATGGCACAAAGGATAGTATAAGCTCAAACAAAAAGGAAGATCATCTCACAGTGTATATTTGTCAAAAGCATTAGAAGTCACAAGAAAAATACAATGTTATGAGTCACAATAAGTGCCTTGGAGAGTGAGAAAACACTAAAAAGAAGGTCATTTAGATTGTAGAGTAGCACAAAAGCCATAGATTGGAGGTAGAATACAACCATGAAGGCATTTTTTTTAAAAGACAGGGTTAGAGCCCAGTCATGGCAATATCACAAGCACAATGTTGTCTAGGTCATTTGACAATCAACGGTGAAAACAAAGTCCAACACCTAATAGTTAAAGGACAGTCCCAAAGTCAGGTACATCAAAAGCATAAAAGCAGCAGTTATAGTGGCTAAGGGTCCCAAAACCAGGAGATTAGTAATGTATAGAGGATTAGGTGCAAACACCATTATCATGATCACTGTCTAGAGAGATTACAGTCTTTACGATTGTTATAACTTTATCAGAGAACAATGACAATACAAAAAAGGTCACAATCCATTCACTGGAAAACAACCAAGAGAGAAACAATGACTTAAGATGCAAAGCACAGTCTTCCATTCATCAAGATAGTGGCATCAAAGTAAATACAATGATAAATACAGTCTTAGAAAGGAATCTTGATATTAATGAGGACATTGGAATTTATAGCATTATAACTGATCAAAAGTCACCATCATGGAGGTATCCTTCACAATCATATGATATAACAAGAATGCATAATGTATTGATAGCCATCAAAGAGTTTGTCACAATGTTTTATTATAGTAGAACAGTGATCATGATTATAATTTCAATCCAAATGCCTTCAAAGGAGCAACTTTAACATAGGATTAACAATCTAAGGACAGTTTGCAACCATGGAATTTATAAATAGTTCAAAGTCCAACACAATGAATAATGAAATACTGCTACAACAATACTTCATGGACAATCCATAGCCTTATAACAAATAAACTGATAAGGGCAAAAAGATCACTATTATCATGGGCCTGAGACAATATAAAATAATCAAAATATACAATTATTAGCAATCATAAACTATCTTAGAGGATTGTCAAAGAAAAACATAGGTGTTCTCCTCATAGAACATAAAGATATGAAGAAATAATGAGATGTGAGGTAACCGTTATAAAATTTGGATGAACTCAAAGAGACATTTACAAATACAACCTACCCTTTATAATACCTAATTGAAAAAATGGATGCAATGCATGTCCTTGTATCAATAATGTCTAGCAGATAGTAAAAAACTAGAACAATAAATTCCATATAAAAGTGGTTAGACTTAAAATGATAAGGAAAATTTAAAAATGCTAAAGAAAATGTCAACTAATAAAGAAACTTACAAGGATGAGGCATATTCATTACTTTTGCAGTCCCGCCATGGATATCAACACTAGAAGAAACTCATACTGTTAGTATACATACAAGACAATATGGGAGTTCATTATACCCAGCAACTTGTGGTGTTGTTGTTCGTGTTGGCTTGGTTGGACCCTGCAATTAAGATTCAATATACATTATTCAATAAGATTAACTGTGCAACATAATGAAATATTGAAAAGTGTGTTATCTTATTGAGCTTCGCTTGGTTTTGAGAATAGTTTAATATTATCTACTTAATAGAGCCAACCACGTGAAGGTGGAAGCTCATTTGCCCGCCCCCCCCCCCCCTCCCAACATCACTCTAAATTCCCCGTTAACATCTAACATTCATTCATTAATATCACATAACGTTCATTAACACATAACATTGATTAACATTAATTAACACACAATATTCATAAATATTAATTAGCACATATCATTCATAACCATTCATTAGCACATAATTACATTCATTAACACATAAAAATCAGTCATTATAATATATTAAGGTAGATTACAATCATTTGTTTTTTTGTTTTTTCTTTGAAGCTATGAAAAGAATAAGTGGAGCATCGTTTTCTTCATCATTCCCCCCCTACAACAAAAAAATATAATTTGTTAATATAAAGAATATTAATGGTACATGCGTGAGATTTTTATGTTGGATAAACCATTCATAACCTTTAAGTTCACCAACAACAATACAACAGAGAGAAGAGTTGTCTGGGAGCCTTCGTAAAGGGCCTCATATGCCTTCTCAAGTAGAGGTAAATCATGAACAACATCAAGATCATCTTCATCATTATGATCAACTGCGCCAATACTAAATGTGTCATGGATCATTGTATTTGTACCATCATCTTCAATTGTGTTTTGTGGCTCATGATCGTCATCTTCCATGGGATCATTATCTTCATCTTCGATATTCACACCTCCATGTTCCTCCACTTTGAAAACCATATTCTCCGGGTTGTGTTGATCCATATCATGTTCTATGGGGTGCTTGACCTATATAAAAATGATATATATAAATAAACCATGATCATGATCTCATCATCAAGTGATTTCTTATGTATATAAATTGTTAAAACGATATAATGAAAAACTTACCAATGGATGATAATCACGTCCCCCTTCAATGTGACCATGCAACCTACAATGTTTCTTAGATGTTTTGATTAGAAGTCTTCTAGTCTTTAACCGCTTACAAATTTTGCAGGGACAATAACATTTTCCATCACCTTTTCTTTTCAAGTTAGACCACAATCTAGCAATTGCCTCCTTATTTTGTTGTTCGCTGATTTTGTCTGACATGGTCTTTCTTCATAGGCAAACAAATCAGGCTATAGAACTAGTTATATAGAAGTTGAAATGTTAGTTATGAAATCACGTTTCAGTATAATATACCAAATTAAATTACTTGAACATAGAAATAATTCAAATTGAACCAAAACCATTTAAATCTTCTTTTTCATCTCAAAACATATCTAATGACTTTGTGGTGATTTAGAGTAGGTGATATGCTAATGACTTTGTGGTGATTTAGAGTAGGTGATATGCTAATGGCTTTGTGGTATGCAATCCTTGTATCATATCTTAAGTTGACTAATGTCTAATTGGGGTAATCCACAAGTGTCTAATGTGAATTCATTATCAATGTTGTGAAGTCATCGAGAGTATGGTGATAGTCATCCTTATAGGATCCTCTCAATACTGTCCAAATCAGTGACAAGTAAGACAAAATTCTCAGTCACACCTTGGGTGAAAGTGAATGATATTACATATACTTTTGGGATGAACACCATTGAGAGTCATAGACCCAAGTTAGTCTAAAAGGAAAGTAACTATCCATTTCCATGCTCATGCATACTTACATGACTAATGCTACCCTTGTGTATCCTAAACATTGGAGAGACCTTATTTGACTTGCCTAATAAATGTGGTTGCTATCCTAATATGAAATACTGAGTTCTACCCTTGCCTCTGCATCAAACTTCTCACATCATGTTTCTTCACCGAAACACACTATTCCCAATCTTCCTCAATACCCTCAATGGAGGGGCATGTATAATGGTTTCAACATACAAAGTCAATGATCATACACTCCATTCTTCTAGACATCCTTGGATACATTACTTGGCTTCTAGGCTTGGGAAAACTAATATGAATTGAGCCAACACCATGAGGATAGGGTCAAGTATCATGGCAACTGATCAAAATTTGTGAAGACAGGGCTCACACCTATGTGTTGGCTCTCAACAATGCCACACTTCCAAAATTTTCAGTCTCAAGACATCTCCTATTGGGTCAACACTCATTGATGGCCACAAGGCCAAATCAATGTATCTAGGCTTCAAACTCCTTACTCTAGGCTTGGAGAACCCTACACAAGGTCTATGAATTTTACCATTATAAATTTTATCATTATAACTATTTTTTAATGGATGAGGATCTATATTATCATTTCCAAAATAGTGTTATGCATATTCACAAAGAGAAAGGTAAGTGGAAAGAGTCACATCCCAAAGTCCAAACAAGACAATAGCTCAAAACAAAAAAAATTATAACAAGACAACTAAGAGGAGGAGGTTAGCCCTAGTCATTTGTTTTGCTCTTTATCTACAATTTCTTGTTTTGCATATGTCACTTGAAACTACACTTCTATGACCCTATTGGAGACAATAGGAATAATTTTGTAAAATTAGAAGTAGCACTATCTTTTCACCCAACTATAGTGAAAGTCCCAAATCATCTTTGGTGGTTCCTTAGTGGGAATACAAATGTGTCTCATGTAGCATAGGAGCTCATTTTCTATGTGAAAATCAAGAACCTACCACCTAACTGTGAATTTTTAGTATATGTCAAAGAATTCAAGATCTCTAATGTTAAGTTAAGGTCATTCTAATGTTTCATGCTTTTAAGAACCAAGTGTTGTTATCTGTAGTACCTCTGCCCTAATAAATTTCTAATCTCGGTTTGACCTTGGTTAGTTTATCATAATATAATGATTATAGTCAAATGTTTTGATTTTAGTGCAAACCTGTTAATGTGGTTTTCACACCAATTTGTATGCAAGTTATTAATTCTCCTATTTCATGTTATTATCTAGGGCTAACGCTTTCATTAAGTTTATATATGTATGCATGTATGACTCTTGGTTGCAGGAGATTTCAGGTACAGTACCGCATGGGTGCGAGGTTCATCTCCACCTAGAATTTGCAGGTTTGAGTTTACCTCTTTGATCCTTAGAGTTGGATTAGGTGGTCGTAAGACCCTCATTTGACCATAGTCGTGCTCAAGTGAGCATCGTCAATCGTCGTTGGTATTCCCTTTGGTTGGGTTTGCGGGTCATCTGTTCATTTGACTTTCTTGGGTTGCATGTTTTGTGTGTGGTTAAATCGAGTAATTAATCCTTAATCTCTAATTTGATTTAATGTGTGTTTTCGCATTAGTATTTTGGGGACTAAATTAAATAGGCTCCCTTTTTATGTGATTAATCGTTAATTGAATTTCTCAATTCAGGTTGGTAGCAAGTTCAATTAAATGGTTGATTTTAATGTTAAATTTATTATGTTTATGCTGTTAGAAAAGAAAGATTTAAATTTAATTTCAATAGAATTAATTTAATATTGTTGGCATTTTGGAAATAGAAAGGTTAATTTCAGTTATTTGAGAAAATCAATTTTAAATTAAAAAGAAAGTTAATTTATATTGATATAGTTTAAAAGAATGATTTTTGTGATTTATTTTAAATAAAAATTTTAATTCCAAAAATAAAATTTTGGTCAAACCTTTCCCATTTAACCTAGGTTTTTGGAAAAATATGGGGGATTGTTTTTTTTTAGAAAAAATTTTTGGATGGAAAAATTTGGGGGTTTTGGGAGGAGAAGGAATTTATCGAGTTGGAGAATTGGGCTCTTCTGCAATCTTGCCAGGATTGCTGAGCCAGGTAGGCCTTTGGTTTATTTCATTGGCTTCTTGTTTTAAAGAAATTGTTTTGGATTTTGAAGAAATCTATTTGTGAAACACTTGTAATTTTATTTCCAATCTAAACCCTTCTTGTTTTGTTTCCATCTAAAGTTTAGATTTTGGTTGCTCAGGTTGTTTTAAAATCAAGAAAATTTGGGTTGGCTGTTTACAATGAAAATTTGTTAATATTCTTAATTAATGCTTTCAAATTCAATCTTTAATCAGAGAAATCTGCCTGTGTTTGGATATATGGATGTTAATCAATCTTATTTTGCCATTATGGTGCTGGTTTTAGAGAAATTTTCCCTTTTTGGGATCTGGGTATTTGAAATTGCAAATATTATAAAACTCATAGTTTTCTGAAAAGAGAAAAAAAAATAATAATAAAAATTATTTTTAAGTCTTTGCTAAGATTGTGTTTTTGACAGTTTGCTGTTGTTTAACAACAAATAATTTTAAAAAATAAAAAAAATAAAAAAAAATAAAATCAATAATTACCCACGTGGCGGGGTATAACCCCCACCACGCGGAGGTAGCTCGCTACCAAAGGTAGCAGACTGCTACCAAAAGGTAGCAGCGCTACCAATGGTAGCGAACTGCTACCTTTTGGTAGCAACACTACCATAGGTAGCGTGAGCTACCAAGGGGGACCCACGTGGGTATCCCCCCCCCGGCCGCCACCCCCCCCTATTTATATATATATATTTTTTCAATAAAAAAATATAATAATTTAATATTATAATAAATATAATTTTAATAAAGTTTTTAAATAATGATTAATTTGTTCATTAAGTAATAAATTATGATTAATTTGTTATTAATTATTTATATAATGGAAAATATACATTAATTAATATTCAAATTTTATTTTATTATTAATGAATATTTTTCTATTTAAATACTTGATTTGTTAATATTGTTATATTTTATTAATTGTGGATTAATATATATACATATATATATATATATATATATATATATATATATATATATATATATATTTATTAATAGTTGATTTTGGTATTTTCTTCTTGTGCGTAAGGAAGTAATTTGTGGTTTTGGGAAATGTTTGACCATTCTTGGTTCCTTTAAATGTATATTTTCTTAATTGGAAAAGTGTAACTTGTCTCCGGAGAGATGAACTTGGAGACATTATTTTCGAACCAGTATGATCATGATGTTTTATTTGGAGTTTAAATAGCATATTTATTTGGTTAATGTTTATTTAATTATATTCATGTGAACTTGGTTTAAAAACTCGTAATGATGTATTTATGTTATGTTTTGATGCATGAACCTAAGTGAGTTAGAAAACCAAGAACAACCTGTACCTAGATGAGGTGGATAACTGCAATTAAACTTAGATCATTTAGAAAACTTGATCGATATTTAATGTTTAAATCAATTTGGAAAAGGATTGTATCTACCGATTATTGCCTTTGCAAGTTCTAATTTCTGTATTCGCTTTTGCTTAAGTAGTGGCAAGCCTTTCTTTGTTTGATTGGACCCTATTGTATGGATTGATTTGGGGTACTTGTTTCTGTCCTCGGTCTCGAGTTTGACTGTTGATTTGTGGTGGTGTTGTATTTGGTCGTATCCTTTATGTGGGTGTCGTATGATGATTTGTGGTTGACCATAGTTGGTCAGGTCTCTAGTTAGAGTACCGTCAATCAGTTCACCTCTTATGAAGTCGTGTTTGACCAAATGGTTGATTTCTCCTTTTTGAACTCCGTTTGATTGACCATGTGTATTCCTTGGTTTTTGAGTTCGTTTGAGTATAGTCTAGTGTCGTATGGAAAAGCGGCTTTCGATTGGGGGCTGCGCCCAAAGTGGTTGTTGGGTAACCCATCGAAAGTGTGTCTAAAAAGTGATAACCTAATAGTAGATTAGAGAGTTAGTAATTAATCACTAAGTAAGATAATTGTGCCTCACACATGGGATGAGTGCTAACACAGACTCGACATACTGTGAGAAGGCTTGAAATGGCAAACCATCATCCTTGTCTTCACGAAAGGATGTATGGGTCCACATGAGGCTTGGATGGGCTGGAGGTTCTGGGCCGGAGGTTCGGATTAGGTTGCCAGGGTAACCCAGTGTATGGGGCCGAAACCTATGAAGACCTGCCATGGTAGCCATACCGGGTTGTGTGATGACACTTGCCCCCTACGTTCGCTAGTGTGTTATTGTGTTGTCTTGATAGGAGCACTTTTGTGGAGTCATCCTGTTGCTTTTGCCCTTGTGATAACTTGATTTCATGCTAGACCTTGGGTTGCGATGACTAAGTTTTGTGGATGCTCCAGTGGACCTTGGTATTTGCTTGATTATGTTCAGTTGGATCCTTTCCTATTCAGGGATCATTTATGTATTTATTGACCGATGTGGTTGTTTGTATATTGGTTATGTTCGCCTTGATGGTAGGATTGTAAATGATGTGACCTTATGTATTATTCACTATTATTTAATTATTAGAGGGGTCTTGCAGTTGAGAAGACCCAAAGATGTAGCCCTCTAGGGGTGAACTCCAAGATCAATTTGGTGTTATGTGATGCTTATGTTCTTATGTTTCCTTTTTCAGTTTTAACATGTATGGATGGCATTATGTTAGAATGTATAAAGTGGATAAGAAGAAATTAATCTTAAATGCATGTATGCAGTCATCTATTAAATGTAGTAATTGGATCATGAAAGAACGTAGATTAGAATAATGGAACATATTTAGTTATTGTTAAGGAAATTAAGTATGGATGGAAAGATCTCATTAGTTTATGATAAAATTCAAGTGTGTTGTTAAATTAGATGCATGACTTAAATTTTAATAAAAAAAATATGAATGAAGGGTATAGATAAATCATAATGGATGAACCTTATCTTGTGATTTATATTTTCATCTTCTGAAAGAAATTATCCTTGTTTAAGTATTATCTTATCATTAAGTTAGTAAGCTTAATTGGATTTATTTGCGTGAGTTAAGTTAAATGTGTAATTAAGTAATCACGTTGGGAAACTCTTTAGGTGTTAGTTGATGTCTTCCGCTATGTAATCTGAATTTTGATATCTCATTGTATCTTAATGTTGTGTTTAAATTTAAAAAATAAAATAATTTGCACTCTATTCTTGTGTTTTGGCTTAATCCCTTCGGGGTTTCCTGGCGGGGCATTACATTATCAAAGTTGTAGATGAAAGATAAGTCAAGCAATCAACAACCTTATCAATACTCCCGTTCTTGTGTCAAATGTTCAATTGAAAAAAAATGTTGTAGGTACGTGGAGCACCTTTGATGATGGTAATTTTAAAACTCACCTCAAGTCTACATGAATTGCAGAGGCTTGTAATAAGTATGCATGACTATCTCCTTACCCAAAATGTAATCCTTCCATTGCATGCAAACCTAAATGATAGCATATATCTCTTTGTTATATTTTAGGTACTTACCCACTATGTTATAAAAAATCTTGCTATGGTAAATAGAAAAAGTCTCAAGTGAAACTATGTTAGAAATGGCTCACCATTGTAGGTACATGGAGAACCTTTGATGGCCATTTTGCAACTCACCTTCAGTCTACATGAGCTGCAGAAGCTTGTGATAAGTATGGATGATTGTCTCCTTCCAATATGTAGACCTTTCATTGTATGCAGACCTAAACAATAGCATAGAT